>NW_026900870.1:0-241555 GCF_033783945.1 Neopsephotus bourkii | reverse complement strand
TCTGACTGTGTCCATATATTTTCTTTAGCAGGGTGCATGCTGGGGACATGGACAGGCCTGTAGTGTGGGACATAGAGAAGCCACGGAGGCTGGCACAGCCCTCAGGGCTGGTAATGAGGCATGTGTCGAAGACGCAGAGTGTGGGTTTGATGAGCAGGCAGAGTGGGAAGGGTTCAATGCAGTGAGTGCAGTGCAGCACTGCCGGTTACTACTGGCACTGGTTGGGTAGCAGCTTGGTGGCGAACACTTGCAATTGCACACTGAGCTGTGGGTCTCTCAGCCCCAGGCACGGCCTGTGCCACAGCCTGGCCGCCAGCAGCACCACCAGCTCCTGCAGCTCGGGGCTGCCCAGCTGCTTTAGGTCCACAGCGTCAGAGTGTGACACTGGGGTTCCTACCTCACAGAGGGTGGTGGACCGGGGGCCCAGCACCTTCCGCCGTAGCACACACCAGCATGAGCATTCCTGCTGGCCCCATCCCACTGCATCTGCACACCTGTGCACCAGGGTGGGCCCTGGCCCATGCAGCCACCTGCTTCCAGTGCCTCCACCATTTGCAGTTTTGGAGGGATGGGGCTCCCCCCTCCCCATTAGACACCAGGGTCTCACTCAGTGCCTGCACAACCTGTGCCCGGGGAAAGAGCACCTGGAGGCAAGAGTTCAGGTAGGGCAGCAGGTCATCCAGGAAAGCCGTGCAGAACTATACAAAGAGCTCCTGCTCCTGCCTGCTGAAAGCTATCTTCTCCACAAAGTGGAAGGCTAGGATGGTTTTGGTCACCTGGGGTGAAAAGCAGAGTCAGTTCTCCCCACAGACACCCCCATGCATAAAGTGGATGCTCCTCTCCCACCCACTGGTATGAGGTTCAGCAAAGCTCAGTGGCAGGTTGGGCCACAACCACCTCCAGCCTTAGGGAAGAGTGGCTGGAAAACTGCTCAGCCGCAAAGAAGCATGGGGTGTTGGTCAACAGCAGCTGAATATGAGCCAGCTTGTGCCCAGGTTGCCAAGAGACCAACAGCATCCTGGCCTTTATCAGCGCTGGTGTGGCCAGAAGGACTAGGGAAGTGATTGTCCCCCTGTACTTGGCACTGGTGTGGCCGCACCTCAAGAACTGTGTTCATTTCTGGGCCCCTCACTACAAGAGACATTGAGGTGCTGGAGTGGGTCTTGAAAAGGGCAACAAAGCTGGTGAAGGGCCTGGAGCACAGATCTTGTGAGGAGCAGCTGAGGGAACTGGAGTTGCTCAGCCTGGAGAAAAGGAGACTGAGGGGAAGAGACCTTATAGCTCTCTACAGCTACCTGAAAGGAGGTTATAGTGAGGTGGGTTGATGTCTCCTAAGTAACAAGCAATAGGACAAGAGGAAATGGACTCAAGTTATGCTAGGGGAGGTTTAGACTGCATATTAGGAATAATCTCCCCAAAAAGGTTGTCAAGCACAGGCTGCCCAGGGAAGTGGTAAAGTCACCATCCCTTAAGGTATTTAAAAGATGTGTAATGTGGCACTTAGTGACGTGATTTAGTCATGGACTTGGCAGTGCCAGGCTAACGGTTGGACTTGATCTTTAAAAAAATATTTTCCAACCTAAATGATTCTATAATTCTATGCTACAAATATTCAGGGAAGTGTGAGCTTTTCCCCATATCCTCCCAGGACAAGGCACATCTCCATCCCCCTGCACCTCACCAAGCGTGTCCTCCAGGCAGGTGGTGACATCCTGGGCCAGGGCGACAGGGAAGCAGAACCACAGGTCACTGAAGACAACAAGGAGGTCATTGTGGAAGCAGGCAAGGGGCGGGAAGTCCCAGCAGCACCATGGGTGGCTGCAGCATCCCTGGATGGGCTGTGGGCACCAGCACCCCTGCACTGCCCCCCCAGGACAGTTAGGGCAGAGATGAGAATGTAGGAATTCATATCCTCCCGGAACTTCTCCACTGCCTCCTCCATGACCTTCCTGAAAGTGGCAGCGGCCACATGCTGGAAGAGGGTGGCCAGCTGCCCACAGAAACTGGCCCCCACCCTCCTGAAGGATAGGCCAAAGTTCATGCACTGCCCCAGCAGCAAGTCCGGGCTACTGCCCACCCTGCACCAGAGATTGCACTCCAGTGTCCACAAGAACTTGGAGACCTTCTGCAGCACCCAGCTGTGGAAGATGGCCCCCTCATTCAGAGCCTGCCCCTTGGCAGTCAGGAGCAGCTCCTTGTTGGGTGATGATGTCTAAGAAGTGGATGTGGCAGGCCTCAGTGGACTTAGTGATGTGGAAGTAGGGGTCATTGTCAGGTATGGAATGCAGCCAGGAGTCCCATGCCTGCAGAATCTTGATGTGCAGCTCAGTCTCCGTGAAGATGTCTGTTCTGGGTTCAGCAATAGCAATCATTTTTCTCCTTCTTAGTAGCTGGTGCAGTGCTGTGTTTACTGATGGGCTTTTGGTACTGCTGCTTTGGAGACTGAGGAAACTGAGCATCTGTCCACCTTGCCTGGTCTCTCAGAGGATCCTTCTGTTGTGGGGTTGCTGAAGGTTTGTCCTGGTTTTAGCAGTGGCAGTCATTTTTTCTCCTTCTTGGTAGCTGGTGCAGTGCTGTGTTTTGACTTTCAGCTGGGAACAGAGCTGATAAAAATGATGTTTTGGTTTGGCCAAGGACTTTGTGGGCCTCATGCTCTGCCAGGGAGGAGGGGAAGCCGGGAGGAAGCAGAGACAGGACACCTGACCCAAACTGACCAAAGAGGTATTCCATACCACAGCACGTCATGCCCAGGATGTAACTGGGAGTTACCCGGAAGGGCTAGGTGGACGGCAGGGTTGGAGGAGGTATCGGTCGGTGCTTGGTCAGGCTGGGGGGGGCAAGTTATTGGTCGGCTGGTGATGGGGTGTTTTATTCTCTTCGCTTGTTATTTCCTTTATCATTACTATTATTGGTGGTAGCAGTAGTGATTTGTGTTATACCTTAGTTACTAAACTGTTCTTATCTCAACCCATGGGAGTTGCATTTTTTTTTTCTGATTCTCCTCTCCGTCCCTCCAAGAGTAGGGGGAGGGCAAGAAGGGGGGGAGTGAGTTAACAAGCTGTTTGGTTGGGTTAAACCACAACAAGGTTGAAGAACAACAACTGCCAATCGCGACCACAACAGTGCACCGGCATCAATATCGCACCAACTGAGACTCCCTGATTCCCATCCATAAGCTGATCCGTAGACTGGAAAGCCAAGGAGTGATCAGTAGGACCTGCTCACCCTTTAATACCCCATATGGCCAGTGCAAAAGTCTAATGGAGAGTGGAAACAAACAGCAGACTATTGTGGCCTGAATGAAGTCACACCACCCTTGAGTGCTGTTGTACCAGACGTGCTAGAACTTCATTATGAACTGGAGTCAAAGGCAGCCAAGTGGTATGCCACGACTGATACTGCCAATGCATTTTTCTCGATTCCTTTGGCAGAAGAGTGCAGGCCACAGTTTGCTTTTACTTGGAGAGGTGTCCATTTCACTTGGAACCGACTGCCCCAGGGGTGGAAACACAGCCCTACTATTTGCCATGGACTAATCCAGACTGCAACGAACAGGGGCAAGCTCCAGAACATCTGTAATACATTGATGACATTATCATGTGGGGTGATACAGCAGTGTCCCCACCAAATAAGAAGAATCACAAGTATTCTTGGGTGTTGTGGGGTTCTGGAGACTGCACTTCCCAAATTACAGTTTGATTGTAAGCCCTTTCTATCATGTGACCCGGAAGAATGATTTTAAATGGGGCCCTGAGCAACAACAAGCCTTTGAGCAAATTAAACGCGAGATAGTTCATGCAGTAGCCCTTGGACCAGTCCACACTGGGCCAGATGTAAAAAATGTACTCTACACCACAGCCGGGGAGAATGGTCCTACCTGGAGCCTCTGGCAGAAAGCTCAAGGGGAGACTCGAGGTCAACCCTTCGGCTTTTGGAGTTGGGGATACAGAGGATCTGAGGCCAGCTATACCCCAACTGAAAAAGAGGCACTGGCAGCCTATGAAGAGGTTTGAGCTGCTTTGGAAGTGATTGGCACAGAAGCACAGCTCTTCCTGGCACCCTGGTTGCCTGGGCTGGGCTGGATGTTCTAAGGCAGGGTCTCCTCTACACATCATGCAACCAATGCTACATGGACCAATAACGAGTGGTGTCCCTCAGGGATTGGTGTTGGGACCGGTCTTGTTTAACATCTTCATTGCTGACATGGACAGTGGGATTGAGTGCGCCCTCAGCAAGTTTGCGGATGACACCAAGCTGTGTGGTTTGGTTGATACGCTGGAGGGAAAGAATGCCATCCAGAGGGACCTTGACACGCTTGTGAGGTGGGCTGATGCCAACCTCATGAAGTTTAACCATGCCAAGTGCAAGATCCTACACCTGGGTAGGAGCAATCCCAGACACAGCTACAGGCTGGGCAGAGAAGAGATTCAGAGCAGCCCTGCGGAGAAGGACTTGGGGGTACTGGTCGATGAGAAAATGAACCATGAGCCGGCAGTGTGCACTTGCAGCCCAGAAAGCCAACGGTATCCTGGGCTGCATCAAAAGGAGCGTGACCAGCAGGTCGAAGGAGGTGATCCTGCCCCTTTATTCTGCTCTTGTGAGACCTCACATGGGTTATTGTGTGCAGTTCTGGTGTTCTCAACATAAAAAGGACATGAATCTCTTGGAACAAGTCCAGAGGAGGGCCACGAGGATGATCAGGGGACTGGAGCACCTCCTATATGAAGATAGGCTGAGAAAGTTGGGTCTGTTCAGCCTGGAGAAGAGAAGGCTGCGTGGAGACCTCATAGCAGCCTTCCAGTATCTGAAGGGGGACTATAGGGATGTTGGGGAGGGACTCCTCATTAGGGACTGTAGTGATAGGACAAGGGGTAATGGGTTAAAACTTAAACAGGGGAAGTTTAGATTGGATATAAGGAGGAAATTCTTTCCTGTTAGGGTGGTGAGGCACTGGAATAGGTTGCCCAGGGAGGTTGTGAATGCTCCATCCCTGGCAGTGTTGAAGGCCAGGTTGGACGAGGCCTTGGGTGATATGGTTTAGAGTGAGGTGTCCATGCCCATGGCAGGGGGGTTGGAACTTGATGATCTTAAGGTCCTTTCCAACCCTAACTATTCTATGATTCTATGATAAAGGCAAAGGCAAGCCAAAAGCAAATAAAAGGCAAGGCAAGGCAAGACAAAGCTAAGGCAAAGACAAGTCAAGGCAAAGAAAGGCAAGGCAAGACTAGGCAAAGGATAAGGCAAAGGAAAGGAATGGCAAAGGAAAAGGCAAAGGCAAACACAAAGGCAAACGCAAAGACAAAGGCACAAGGAAAGGCAAAGGCAATTGCAAGGGCAAATTCAAAGACAAGGCTAGCCAAGTCAATGCAAGGTAAGGAAAATGCAAATTCGAAGGCAAAGGCAAAAGCCATGGAAAGGCAAAGGCATAGGAAAAGGTAAAGGCAAGGCTATGAAAATCAAAGGCAAAGGGAAATTCAAGACAAGGCAAAGGCTAAGACAAAGGAAAAGGCAAAGGCGAAGGAAGGCAAGAAAAAAACAAAGGCAAAGACCAAGGAATGTCAAAGGAAAGGTAAAGACAAAGGAAAAGGAAAGGCAAGGCAAGACAAAAGCAAAGGGAAGGCAAGACAGTGCAAGGTAAGGCAAAGGCAAAGCTAAAGCTAAAGGGAAAGAAAAAGTCAGTGGGAAAAGCAAGGCAAGGCTAGTCAAATGCAAGGCAATGGAAAGGCAAAGGCAAGGCAAGGCTATGCATAGGCAAAACAAAAGACAAGGCAAGCTAACGAAAGGCAAGGCAAGCTAATGAAAGGCAAGTCAAAGGGAAAGTCAAAGGAAAATAAAAATGTAAAGGCAAAGTAAAGACAAGGCAAAGGCCAAGGCAAAGGCAAAGGCATAGGCAAAGTCAAAAACAAAGACAAAGGCACGGCAAGGCAGGACAAGGAAAGGCAAGGCAAAGGAAAAGGCAATGGCAAACGCAAATGTAAGCACAAAGGAAAGGCAAGGAAAAAGGACAAGGCAAAGGAAAGGTAAGGCAAGACAAAAGCAAACACAAAGGCAAAAGCAAAGGAAAAGGCAAAGTCAAGGCAAGGCAATGAAAGGAAAGGAAAAGGCAAACACAAAGGAAAATACAAATGTAAAGGTGAAGGCAAGGCAAATGAAAAGGCAAATGAAACAAAAGGCAAGGAAAAGGAAAAGGGAAAGGGAAAGGCAAAGGCAAATACAAATGTAAAGGCAAAGGCAAGGCAAAGGCACAGGCAAAGGTAAAATAAGGTAATGTGAGGCAAGGCAAAGGCAAAGAGAAAGGCAAAGGCAAGGCTTGTCAAGGCAAGGCAATGGCAAAGAGAAAGGCATGGGAAGTTAAGGCAGGGCAAGGCAAGACAAAGGCAAAGGTAAATCCAAAGGCATGGCAAGGAAAGACAAGGCAAGGCAAGGCAAAGCCAAAGGCAAACGCAAAGGCAAAGGTAAACATAAGGCTAGACAAAGGCAAAGTAAGGAAAAGCAAAGGCATTTGAAAAGGTAAAGGAAAAAGTAAACATTAATGAAAAGAAAGGCAAAGTAAGGGAAGGCAAAGGCAAGGCCAAAGTAAAAGGTAAAGGCAAAGGTAAACACAAGGCTAGACAAAGCAAAGGAAAGGCGAGGCAAAATCAAGGCAAAGGCAAAGACAAAGACAAAGCAAGGAAAGGAAAAGGCATAGGCAAGGGAAGGAAATGAAAAGGCAAAGCAAAGGAAAAGGCGTAGGAAATGGAAGGCAATGGAAAGAAAAAGCAAAGGGAAAGGCAAAGGGAAAGGCAAATGAAAAGGCAAAGGCAACAGCAAGGCAATTCAAGGCAAAGGCAAAGACAAAGCAAGGAAAGTCAAAGGCATAGGCAATGCAAGGCAATGAGAAAGCAAAGAAAAGATAAAGGCAAAGGCAAAGGAAAAGGCAATGAAAAGGCAAGGCAAAGGCAAGGCAAGGCAGGGCAAGTGAACAGAAAGGCAAGGCAAGGCAAAGCAAAGCAAATGCAAAGCCAGAGGTAAAGGAAAATGTAAACATTAATGAAAAATAAGGCAAAGAAAGAAAAAGCAAAAGCAAACACAAATGCAAAAGCAAACACAAATGCAAAGGCAAGCACAAAGGTAAATGCAAGGCTAGACAAAGCAAAGGCAAAGCAAAAAAAGGCAAGGGTAAAAGCAAGGCAATTCAAGGCAAGGCAAGGCAAAAGCAAGGCAAAGGCAAAGACAAAGGCAAAGGTAAACGCAAGGCTAGACAAAGCAAAGGCAAAGCAAAAAAAGGCAAAGGTAAAAGCAAGGCAATTCAAGGCAAGGCAAGGCAAAGACAAAGGCAAAGACAAAGGCAAAGGAAGCAAAGGCAAAGGCATAGGCAAGGCAAGGCAATGAAAAGGCAAAGCTAAAGGAAAGGCAAAGGGAAAGGCAAGTCAAGACAAAGCAAAGGCAAGGTAAAACAAAGACAAAGGCAAAAGCAAGTGTCGTGGTTTAACCCCAACCAGACAACTTGCTCACCCACTCCCCCCCCCCCTTTGTGCCCTCCCCGGAAACAAAAAGGCAAGGCAAAGGAAAATGAGGGATGGAGAGGAGAATCGAAAAGAATGCAACTCCCACGGGTTGAGATAAGAACAGTTTAGTAACTAAGGTATAACACAAATCACTACTGCTACCACCAATAATAGTAATGATAAAGGAAATAACAAGGGAAGAGAATACAACACCCCATCACCAGGCGACCGATAACTTGTCCACCCAGCCCGACCAAGCACCGACCAATACCTCCTCCAACCCTGCAGTCCAACTGCCCTTCCGGCTAACTCCCAGTTACATCCAGGGCATGACATGCTGTGGTATGGAATACTTCTTTGGTCAGTTTGGGTCAGGTGTCCTGTCTCTGCTTCCTCCCAGCTTCCCTCCTCCCTGGCAGAGCATGAGGCCCACAAAGTCTTTGGCCAAACCAAAACATCATTTTTATCAGCTCTGTTCCCAGCCCGAAAGTCAAAACACAGCACTGCACCAGCTAGCAAGAAAGAGAAAAATGACAGCTACTGCTAAACCCAGGACATTATCCACCCCTTATTCCATACCATTCACGTCATGCTCAGATCCCACATTTTCAATATACCATCACTCTTATCTAAGTGCACTCTCATTGTAGTGTATGGGCCAGTCCCTATAAAGCTGCTGAGTCCATCTGGTCCATGATGCCAGGCTCCATCTCTTGTAACAATCTTTCACAGCACAAGAGGCTATGTGCAGTGTTCACACTCGTGAATAACCTAGGCAATAGTGTCCATTGCTAAGTCCACCCCTTGATCATGAGTCCATCTCTATGTTGCATCTCTGCTCTGATAGCCTTAAGGGTCATGGGCCAACCAGGCTCAAAATAATTCACTGTCCCCTTCAGCAGTTCCTGCAACTTGTAGCTGGGGACTCCATACAGCTGCCTTACATCTCCAATGCTTCCAAAGCACTGGAGGGGCCCAGTGGACTAGATACTTGCCCATACTGTCCCACATGCCCTGCCATTCATGGCTGTCCAGCCTTGGGGGAAACCATTTGGTTCTCCCATACCGTTGTCTAACCCCAGACAAGACCCAAACCCGACTCTGCTTAACTTTTGAGATCAGACAAAATGGTGGTGGGTAAAACACACTCTGTGCGTGTGCCAACATGCTGATCCCCATCACAATCAGCAGACATGTCCCAAGGGTATCCAAAGGCCGTTCAGAACCTTCAGAACTCTCAAACGATGCTGCTGTACTTGTCACTGGGGCTGGTGTAGCTGCTGTGCTTGCTGGCTCTCCCACCACCAGCTTCTCTTTTTCTGAGTCCAGATCTTCCTCCTCTGCCTTGCTGGGAAATGCTGCGGGGTCTCCTGCATCCTACTGGGGAATACTCTCGGCCATCGCAGGGCTGAGCTCGGCTGCGGGGCTCGGCTCCTCCGCGGAGCTTGGCTCCTCCGCCACCTTCTCCCGCTCCTCGACTGCCCCGACCTCCTCCACCGGCAGCTGTCCCCTTGCGGCCTCCGGTCCCACTCCCTCTTGGTCCCCGGGGCCCCTCTCTCGGGCCGCTTCAGCAGCCACCGGCTCCCGAGGCCACTCCCCATCGGCTTCCCAGAGCCTCACGCAGACGGAGGAGAGGGCGAGGGCCAGGACGGTGAGGAGCAGCCGGACGGCCAGAGACCAGTCCACGGCCACATCTGTCCTGTCCTGCTGCTGGAGCCTGCCCGTATTACAAGTTATTGCCATAAAGTACAGTGAGACAGGATCCTTAGCCCAAGCCCCACACTTGATAAACACTAACACAGCAAATACCGGCTCTAAGTAGGTTACAACATTCTGAAGCTGTGAAATCAAGAGGAACAACTCTGAGAGCCAATAAATCAGCATTGTGATGAGTGACTATTAATCCGGTCAGATCTGTCGTTACCTCAACCCTTGTGCCTCACGTTGGGCACCAAAAAGAACTGTCGTGGTTTAACCCCAGCCAGACAACTTGTGCACTCACTCTGGTGTCCTCGACATAAAAAGGACATGGATCTGTTGGAACAAGTCCAGAGGAGGGCCGCGAGAATGATCAGGGGACTGGAGCACCTCCTATATGAAGATAGGCTGAGAAAGTTGGGTCTGTTCAGCCTGGAGAAGAGAAGGCTGCATGGAGACCTCATAACAGCCTTCCAGTATCTGAAGGGGGCCTATAGGGATGTTGGAGAGGGACTCTTCATTAGGGACTGTAGTGGTAGGACAAGGGGTAATGGGTTAAAACTTAAACAGGGGAAGTTTAGATTAGATATAAGGAGGAAATTCTTTCCTGTTAGGGTGGTGAGGCACTGGAATAGGTTGCCCGAGGAGGTTGTGAATGCTTCATCACTGTCAGTGTTGAAGGCCAGGTTGGATGAGGCCTTGGGTGATATGGTTTAGAGTGAGGTGTCCCTGCCCATGGCAGGGGGGTTGGAACTTGGTGATCTTAAGGTCCTTTCCAACCCTAACTATTCTAAGATTCTATGATTCGTAAGGTTGGCATCAGCCCTCCTGACAAGCATATCAAGGACCCTCTGGATGGCATGTGCATGATACACAGAAAAAATGTAGAGCACAGCTAGGGGACACACTGAGAATTCTTTTACAAGATAAATCGTTGTACTTGGCATAGCTTTAAGAAAAACAGTCTAGAAGAACAGGACACAGGGATAAGGAGTGTCTGGGAACTGCAGGTGTCCAATCTGGGCTACAGTTAAACTAACTGATAAGTAGGATAATACTTCCGGAAGGACAGGGGGTCTGCCGGGTCGAACTCGTTGTTTGGCAGGTGGTATTGTACTCTTTTCCTTTGCTATTATCTCTTATCATTGTTGTTAGTGGTGGTAGCGGTGGTGATTTGTATTGTACATTGGTTGCTTGACTGTTCTTATCTCAGCCCGTGGGAGTTGCATTCTTTCAATTCTCCTCCCCATCCCTCTGGGAGCGGGGAAGGGGGGGGCAGCCCCTGGGGAGGGAGGGGAACGTGGGCCTCAATTGCTTCCAGCCTCGCACCACTCATTGGGAGTGAGTGCGCAAGTTGTCTGGCTGGGGTTAAACCATGACAGCAAGGCAATTCAAGGCAAGGCAAACTCAAGGTGATACGTGGATTGACTCCACAACTCGTTAAAGTTGTAAAGTAGGTATGCTTTTTATTCAGCGCTGAGGTGCACGGGGATAGTTTCTCCAAAGTATGCACACCCAGGGTCATTTTTCCCTCTACATTTATTCTCTTAAGGTACACATATGCATTAGATTACTCGATATGCCTATACATATTTAGTATCTATCCCCACTTCATATTATAATGAGCTAGAAGGTCCTTTGCGCAGTGCCCCCTCTGGTCATGGTCAGGGGTCTCAAGATGAAGTAAATGAGTCTTCCTCTTCTTGAACTTTTTACCTTTTAGTCTTTATGTATGGCCTTAGGGTTTGGTCAGTGTCCCAGTCATAAACCATCTGCTTCTCCCCCTTAACAGTAGATTCAGGCATCTGCTTTTCCTTATCAATAGCTGCTTATCAGTAGAATCAGGTGTCTGCTTTGCTTATCAATAGAACTAGGTGTCTGCTTTTCCTTATCAATAGTTAGTGCCTTTGTTCTGCTTAGTAGGCATGATAGGTACAGACAATACCTTTGTTTAATCAATCGAATTCCTCTAACCCCCTTGTACAACCCCCTTGTACAACCCCCCTGTATATTGGTCAGCCCTCTGCATCAGGGAAAGGTTAAGGAAAAAGCAAAGGGACAGGTTAAGGAAAAAGCAAAGGGAAAGGTTAAGGAAAAAGCAAAGGTAAAGGTTAAAGAAAAGGAAAGTCAAGACAAGGGAAAGGCAATGGCAAATGTTAAGGCAAAGGCAAGGCAAGGCCAAGCAAAGGCAAATGCAAAGCAAATGCAAGGCAAAGGCAAGGCAGAGGCAAGGCAAGGCAAAGGAAAGGAAAAGGCTAGGCAAGGCAAAGTCAAAGGAAAGGAAAAGGCAAGGCATGACAAGGCAAAGGCAAATGCTTTGGAAAGGAAAAGGCCTTGATGAAGATAAAATTATAGGAAAGGCACAGGTAAAGGGAAAGGCAAAGCTAAAGGCAAAGGCAAATGCAAAGGCAGAGGGAAGGCAAGGCAAAGACAAAAGAAAATGTAAAAGTTAAGGCAAAGGCAAGGCAAGGACAGGAAAAAACAAATGAGAAGGAAAAGGAAAGGCGAGGAAAAGGCAAAGGAAAGCCAATGCAAAGCAAGCAAGGTAAAGTAAGGCAAATGCAAAGGAAAAGGCAAAGGTAAAGTAAAGGAAATGCAAGGCAAAGCAAAGCAAAGGGAAAGCTAAAGGGAAAGGCAAGGCAAGTCAAATGCAAAGGGAAAGCTAAAGGGAAAGGCAAGTCAAGGCAAAGACAAAGGCAAAGGCAAAAAGAAGGCAAGGTAAGTTAAGGCAAAGTCAAATGCAAAGGCAAAAACAAGGCAAGTTAAAGCAAAGTCAAACACAAAGGCAAAGCAAAGGCAAACAGAAAGGAAAAGCAAGGCAAGGAAAAGGCAAAGGTAAAGGCAAGGACAAAGGCAAAGGAAACAGCAAAGACCAAAGGCAAGGCAAAGCAAATGAAAAGCCAAAGGTAAAGGAAAAGGTAAACGCTGATGAAAAGTAAGGCAAAGAAAGGCAACACAAAGGCAAGGCAAAGGCAGAGGCAAAAGCAAAAGGAAAGGCATAGGCAGCGCAGGGTAATGAAATAGCAAAGCAAAGGTAAAGGCAAATGCAATGAAAAGGCAAGGCAAAGGCAAGGCAAGGCATGAAAAGGCAGGGGAAAGGCAAGGCAAGGCATGAAAAGACAAAGTCAAAGACAAGGCAAAGGAAAAGACAAGTGTAACATCAAAGGCAAAGGCAAAGTCAAAGGAAATGGCACAGCAAAGGCAAAGGGAACATAAAGGAAAAGGCAAGGCAAATGTCAATGCTAAGGCAAAGGCATAGGCAAGGCAGGGCAATGAAAAGGTAAAGCAATGGGAAAGGCAAAGGCAAAAAAAGGTAAACACAAGGCAAGACAAAATAAAACAAAGGCAAAGGGCAAAGTCAAGGTCAAAGGGAAAGGCAAGGCAAATGCAAATGCAAAAGCAATGACAGCAAAACACAAAGTTAAAGGCAAAGGTAAAGGGTTAGGGTTAGGCAAGACAAAGCAACAGTAAGGCAAAAAAAAAACACAAAACAAATAAAAGGCAAAGTAAGGAAAAGCAAGGTAAACCAGAGGCAAAGGCATAGGCAAGGCAGGGCAAGGAAAAGGCAAATAAAGAGAAAGGGAACGGCAAATAAAAGTCAAAGACAAGGCAATGGAAAGACAAAGGCAAAAGTAAAGGCAAAGGCAAAGACAAAGCAATGCAAGGCAAAAGCAATGGACAGGCAAAGACAAAGGCAAAACAAGGCAAGGAAAAGGCAAAGACAAAGGCAAGACAAGGCAAGGAAAAGGCAAAGGCAAAGACAAAGGCAAGACAAGGCAAGGAAAAGGCAAAGGCAAAGACAAGGCAAGGCAAGGCATGTAAAGGCAAAGGCAAGGCAATGTAAGTTAAGGCAAAGTCAATCACATAGGCAAAGCAAAGGCAAAGACAGAACAAGACATGGCAAAGGAAAGGGAAGGCAAAGCCAAAGCCAAAGCCAAACGGAAAGGCAAGGCAAAGGCAAGGGCAAATGCCAAGGCAATGGCAAATGCAAAGGCAAGGCAAAGGCAAAGTCAAAGGGAAAGGCAAAAATAAAGGCAAAAGCAAGGCAAAGGCAAAGGCAAGGCAAGGCAAAGGCAAAGGCAAAGGCAAAGGCAAAGGCAAGGCAAGGCAAAACCAAAGGCAAAGACAAAGACAAGGCAAGGCAAGGCAAGGAAACATCAATGGAAAGGCAAAGGCAAGACAAGTCAAGGCAAAGGCAAAGGCAAAGGCAAAGGCAAAGGCAAGGCAAGGCAAAACCAAAGGCAAAGACAAAGACAAGGCAAGGCAAGGCAAGGAAACATCAATGGAAAGGCAAAGGCAAAGACAAGACAAGGCAAGGCAATGTAAGTTAAGACAAAGTCAAACACAAAGGCAAACGCAAGGCAAAGGCAAAGTCAAAGCCAAATGCAAAGACAAGACAAGGCAAGGCAATGTAAGTTAAGACAAAGTCAAACACAAAGTCAAAACAAAGGCAAAGGCAAAGGCAAAAGAAGACAAGGCAAAGGCAAGGCAAGACAGGGCAACAGAAAGCCAAGGCAAGGCAAAGAAGGTAGCGAAAGGTAAAGAAAAATGTAAACGTTAATGAGAAGTAAGGCAAAGAAAGGCAAGGCAAAGGCATGGGCAAAGGCTAAGGCAAAGGCAAAAGAAGACAAGGCAAAGGCAAGGCAAGACAGAGCAAGAGAAAGCCAAGGCAAGGCAAAAGCAACGAAAAAGGTAAAGAAAAATGTAAACATTAATGAAAAGTAAGGCAAAGAAAGGCAAGGAAAAGGCAAGGGCAAAGGCTAAGGCAAAGGCAAAGGTAAATGCAAGGATACAGAAAGCGAAGGCAAGGCAAGGCAAAAGCAAGACAAAGGCAAAGAAAAAGCAGGGAAAGGCAAAGGCATGATGTGCTGTGGTATGAAATACCTCTTTGGTCAGTTTGGGTCAGGTGTCCTGTCTCTGCTTCCTCCCAGCTTCCCCTCCTCCCTGGCAGAGCATAAGGCTCAAAAAGTCCTTGGCCAGACCAAAACATTAGTATTATCAGCTTTGTTACCAGGCCGAAAGTCAAAACACAGAGCTGCACCAGCTACTAAGGAGGAGAAAAATGACTGCTACTGCTGAATCCAGGACAGATCATCTTAAGAACCTGAACGTGCACAAGTCCATGGGACCTGATGAAATCCATGCGTGGGTCCTGAAGGAGCTGGTGAATGAAGTTGCTAAGCCACTGTCCCTCATGTTTGAAAAATCATGGCAGCCAAGTGAAGCTCCCGACGACTGGAAAAAGGGAAATATAACCCCCATTTTCAAGAAGGGGAAAATGGATGATGCAGGGAATTACAGACCAGGCAGTCTCACCTCTGTGCCTAGCAAAATATTAAAGCAGATTCTTTTGGAAGGCATGCTAAGGCACATGAAAATCAACAAGGTGGTTGGTGACAGCCAGCATGGCTTCACTAAGGGGAAATCCTGCCTGACCACTTTGGTGGCCTTCTATGATGGGGCTACAGAACTGATGGACAGCGGTAAAGCAGTTGATGTCATCTACCTGGACTTGCGCAAAGCATTCGTCACTGACCCACATGACATCCTTGTCTCTAAATTGGAGACATCAATTTGATAAGTGGACCACTCGGCGGATAAAGAACTGGCTGGATGGCCGCATGCAAAGAGTTGTGGTTAATGGTTCACTGTCCATCTGGAGACCAGTAACGAGTGGTGTCCCTCAGGGATCACTGTTGGGACTGGTCTTGCTCAACATCTGCGTTGGTGATTTGGAGAAAACTCCAGGAACAAACTTGCCAACAAAGTTTTCAAGCTGACAAGCAGGTATTCTTTATTGCGGCGCCAGGAGACACGGGGGATAGCTCCTCCTAACGTGTGTCCCGGTATTGCTATACAAGCCATCTTTATATAGTCCCTGGGCATACATACATATTCATGAGGCTACATATGGATTACATCATTTTCCAGAGAGTTCCCCACATGTGTCAAGAATTGTGGTGATGTTCTCTGAGGGTCGTTTACTTCTTCCAACAATCTTCATCACTTCTGGCAGCCTTTGAAGCACGCCCAGTACATGCTCATACCAGTTCGTTAGCACCAGAGACATAATAATCCTCCTATCCTCCTACTTATCAGTTAGTTTAACTGTAGCCCAGCTTGGACACCTGCAGTTCCCAGATACTCCTTATCCCTGTGTCCTGTTCTTCTAGACTGCTTTTCTTAAAGCTATGCCAACTATAACGATTTATCTTGTGAGAATTCTCATTATGTTCTCTAGCTGTAATCTATTTTTTTTCTATGTATCATGCACCTCAGTAATTTTCCATTCCTACTGTTACAAAGCCATCAAACTTAACATTACTTAAAACTAATTCTAAAGGTTTCTATATTCCATTTTGTGATTTTGTGCCCCTTTGTCTCGTTGGTGACATGGACAGTGGCATTGAGTGCACCCTCAGCAAGTTTGCCGATGACAAGTTGTGTGGTTCGTTTGATATGCTGGAGGGAAGGAATTCCATCCAGAGGGTCCTTGATATGCTTGTCAGGTGGGCTGATGCCAACCTTATGAATCATAGAATCATAGAATCTTAGAATAGTTAGGGTTGGAAAGGACCTTAAGATCATCAAGTTCCAACCCCCCTGCCATGGGCAGGGACACCTCACTCTAAACCATGTCACCCAAGGCCTCGTCCAACCTGGTCTTCAACACTGCCAGGGATGGAGCATTCACAACCTCCTCGGGCAACCTATTCCAGTGCCTCACCACCCTAACAGGAAAGAATTTCCTCCTTATATCTAATCTAAACTTCCCCTGTTTAAGTTTTAACCCATTACCCCTTGTCCTATCACTACAGATCCTAATGAGGAGTCCCTCCCCAACATCTCTATGGGCCCCCTTCAGATACTGGAAGGCTGCTATGAGGTCTCCACGCAGCCTTCTCTTCTCCAGGCTGAACAGTCCCAACTTTCTCAGCCTATCTTCATATAGGAGGTGCTCCAGTCCCCTGATCATTCTCGTGGCCCTCCTCTGGACTTGTTCCAACAGATCCATGTCCTTTTTATGTCGAGGACACCAGAACTGTACACAATACTCCAGGTGAGATCTCACGAGAGCAGAATAAAGGGGCAGGATCACCTCCTTCGACCTGCTGGTCACACTCCTTTTGATGCAGCCCTGGAGACAGTTGGCTTTCTGGGCTGCAAGTGCACACTGCTGGCTCATGTTCATTTTCTCATCGACCAGCACCCCCAAGTTTTTCTCTGCAGGGCTGCTCTGAATCTCTTCTCTGTCCAGCCTGTAGCTGTGTCTGGGATTGATCCGACCCAGGTGTAGGACCTTGCACTTGCCGTGGTTAAACCACGACACAAGGCAAAGGCAAAGGTAAAGGCAAATCAAAGGCATAGGGAAGGCAAAGGCAAAGGCAAGGCAAAGGCAAAGGCAAAGTTAAAGGCAAAGGCAAGGGCAAAGGCAAAGCAAAGTCAAAGGCAGTGGCAAAGCAAAGCAAAGGCAGTGGCAAAGGCAAAGACAAAAACAGTGGCAAAGGTAAAGGCAAAGACAAAAATAATGGCAAAGGTAAACGTAAAGGCAAAGGCAAAGACACAGCAAAGGTAAAGGCAAAAGCAAAAGCAATGGCAAAGGAAAAGCGGAGGCAAAGGCAAAGCAAAGCAAAAGCAATGGCAAAGGCAAAGACTAGTCAAGGGAAGGCATGGGAAGACAAAGGCAAATGCCAGGCAAAGGCAAGGCAAAGGAAAGGGAAAGGCAAGGCAATGCAAGGCAAAGGCAAAAGCAAAGGCGAAGGCAAAGTCTAGGCAAGGGAAGGAATGGGAAGGCAAAGGCGAAGGCGAAGGCAAAGGGAAAGGCACAATCAAGGCAAAGGCAAGCAAGAAAAAGCAAAGGAAGGCAAAACAAAGGCAAAACAAAGGCAAAGGCAAGAGCAAGCTCAAGGTGATTCAAGGCAAGGAAAGGGAAGGGAAAAGCAAGGCAATAGCAATGGGTAAGTCAAACGAAAAAACAAAGTCAAGGCAAAGGCATAGGCAAGGCAAGGCAAGGAAAAGGCAAAGCAATGGGAAAGGCAAAGGCATAGGCAAATGCAGTGTTTGCAAAGAAAGAGGTTAAACACGGACACACACACACACTGCTTTCACAACTAGTTCCACCTTATTCACTCAAGCATGGTAATATATAGCATACAGATATGGGTCCGGGCCATGAAGCCAAACAGCAACTACATCATTCCGTGACTGTTTTCAGTCACTATAAATTCCATTCCATAAAAAATCACTTCCCTGGCTGCTTCCCAGCCCGACCTTGCACCCAAACACTCCCTGGCTCACTCAGGTGCACTATCAGCAATTCTTCTTCTTTAATTATCCACCTAGTGGGAACAGGACCTCTTGCAGTTCCCACATCTCCCCCTTTTTTGTTTTGCACGATACTTTGGCTTCGGTTCTTCGCAATTTGGCAGCAAGTCTCTAGATGACATGGAGGAAAAGCAAAGCAAAGCGGTGATGTCCAGGCTCCAAAGACAAGATCTCACCAATGCATTGGCCAGAAGTACTGGGAATCTTGGGAACTGGAAGATAGATGCTGTTACTTCCAAAAACACAGTCCTTGGCTTTCCTTCTCCCCTTCTCTGCTTGAGGAGTCTTAAATCACACAAAAGCATTTTCTTGACATTAGCATTTAAAGATGGAAAGTTCAAATACAATAGTTGCTTATTATATTATTATTACTTATAATAGTTACTTATGTTAACTTTTGCTTTTTTACTTTGAAACCTGCTTTAGGTGAACCTGCTTGAGCAGGGGATTTGAACTAAATCATCTCTCGTGCCAACCACAGGATGCTTGGCCTGCCCTTCCCTCCTGGATGGCCCTCTTATAACAGAGGAGGCCATCCCTCACATCAAGGTCTGGCATGGCATGTGTCCCCACCGCTCAGCGCCTGCTGGGTTGCAGCCAACAGCGGAGGTTCTTCTTGGTGGCAAACACAGAGGCCAACCCAGTCTTCCCTTGACTATGGTAGGAGGCATTTGGCCAACCTCAGTCCTTGCACCTCATTGTCAATGCAGAGTTTCACCTGCCTCATCCAGTAATGAATTGCTATCATGGCAAAGCACACACAGATTTACATTAGCAGTATAACTACTACAGGGTGCAGCAGCGCTTTGAAGATGCTCATGGAGATGAAGGACCAGCCAAAGAAATTTCCTACCAGTGGTGTTCTCCCACCCTCTTAATTCATTCCATTACCTATTTTATAACACTTCCATTGTGATGTACAGTTATTAGGAATTTTCTAGCTTCTGCCTCAGCATTTTCTAGCAGCTGCTGCAAATTGCATGCTCTAACATCTCTTTTACAAGTGACAAATCCATACCGAAAGTCTCCATGCAACCTTCTCTACTCCAGGCTGAACAGCCCCAACTTTCTCAGCCTGTCTTCATATAGGAGGTGCTCCAGCCCCCTCATCATCTTTGTGGCCATCCTCTGGACTTGTTCCAACAGTTCTATGTCCATTTCTTGTTGAGGTCACCAGAACTGTTCACAAAACTCCAAGTGAGGTCTCACACACTGCCAGCTCATGTTAAGTTTCTCATCAACCAAGTCCCCTAAGTCCTTCTCTGCAGGGCTGCTCTGAAACTCTTCTCTGCCCAACCTTTAGCTGTGCCTGGAATTGCCCTGACCCAGGTGTAGGACTTTGCACTTGGCATGGTTAATCTTCATAAGGTTGGCATCAGCCCACCTGACAAGCAAGGGAAAGGATGCCATCCAGAGGGGCCTTGACATGCTTGTGAGGTGGGCTGACGCCAACCTTATGGAATTTAACCACGCCAAGTGCAAGGTCCTACACCTGGGTCAGAGCAATCCCAGGCACAGCTACAGGTTGGGCAGGGAAGCGATTCAGAGCACCCCTGTGGAGAAGGACTTGGGGGTGTTCGTCGATGAGAAACTGGCATATCAAAGACGGAATCCAGTTCTGGTGAAAACTGAAGACCTTTATTTTGCATCTGGCATCCCTTTTATAGTCTACTAAGTGCTAAGCAGCAACTTTCCACTCTCTTTCTTCCTTATCGTCAGGATTCAGTAAAACTACTAAGGGTTACAAGTGTTTACATAGTTTGGTCTGTTTCTGAGATGCACATCCTGCTTTATCTTCAAACCACCTGCTTTGCTTTGCTAACCAATCTTTTCCCTTCATTACTCTCTTTATGGTTCCCAAGGCTTAAGCTTGACCAGGGCATTGACACCTGGTGTTTTCTTCGCAGTTCCCAAGGCATAAGCCTGACCAGGGCAATAGCGCCTGGTGTTTTCTTTACTGTTCCAAAGGCTTAAGCTGGACCAAAGCGATAATGCCTGGATCCATTTCGTTAACTAGTTCTATCCCGTCACCCACAAGAAACTTAACACAAGCAGGCAGTGTGCGCTCGCAGCCCAGAAAGCCAACTGTATCCTGGGCTGCATCAAAAGGAGCGTGACCATCAGGTTGAAGGAGGTGATCCTGCCCTCTACTCTGCTCTTGTGAGACCTCACTTGGAGTTTTGCATACAGTTCTGGTGTCCTCAACATAAAAAGTACATGGAACTGTTGGAACAAGTCCAGAGGAGGGCCACAAGGATGATGACGGGGCTGGAGCACCACCCATATGAAGATAGGCTGAGAAAGTTGGGGCTGTTCAGCCTGGATAAGAGAAGGCTGTGTGGAGACCTCATAACAGCCTTCCAGTATCTGAAGGGGGCCTATAAAGATGCTGGGGAGGGACTCTTCATTAGGGACTGTAGTGACCGGACAAGGGGTAACGGGTTCAAACTTAAACAGGGAAGTTTAGATTAGATATAAGAAAGAAGTTCTTTACTGTGAGAGTGGTGAAGCACTGGAATGGGTTGCCCAGGGAAGTTGTGAATGCTCCATCCCTGGCAGTGTTCAAGGCCAGGCTGGACAGAGCCTTGGGTGACATGGTTTAGTGTGAGGTGGGGAGTTGGAACTGTGTGGCAGGGGGTTGGAACTAGATGATCTTAAGGTCCTTTCCAACCCTAACTATTCTATGATTCTATGATACCCTGCACAGAAGGTAAAAGGTAGCATGATTCTGGTTGTCCGGACTCTGGCATGTGGGTGGAGGTCAGGATTATGGGTACCACTGCCTTCAAATGGGGAATCCTGAAATGGTCCCTGATGGGTTGCATTTTGCAACACTGGAAACAGATTGGTGAACCCCCAGGTGGCTTGGTCACTCAGGAGACTTTGAAACAAAGTGTTGGACCCCTGGGTGGTTCTATTACTCATGAGCCTTTGGTAAAATACTGTAATCAATGGTAATTATAATGCTTTGTTACAATTGATGTTATTCTTGAGATGATAAGGAAAGTGGGATGAAGTAGCTTATGCCAAAAATGTTTTTCACTTTGAGAAATTATCTGGAACAGCAAAAGGATTGTAGTTTTAATATTGCACCCCAGGACATGTTAGTATTGTCCTTGGAGAAAGTCAGTAAAATTCACTTGAACGCTGCTGCTCTTTGTGTAGCATAGGACAGTTATGCACTAAACATCTGAGGAATGCAGAGGAGGATTTGGATTTTATGGTAGGCCCCCAGAGAAGGGGTACTGTGAATAACAGGGCCAAAGGTACTTACAATGATAATCAAGCACAAACACAGGCACAGGCACTAGAAAGGGAGATGTTAGAAGGAGGTCTGAAGGATTTTGCCCTACAGCAGAGCAAACTAGGGGAAAACAAGGGGAAACACATTGCGCCTTTAAGACAAGCTGGGGACAATGATGGTCCAATCATGATAAAGACTCCCTTTACCATTATAGATTTGAATATTTGGCAACAAGTGGCTGGTAATTATGCATCATGTTTTTGAGAGTGTTGACAGGGATATGATTATTTGTACAGCTCGGACTGCAGTTAGAGCAACAAATAAGAGCAGACATATTGTCAGGTACAGTGAATCTTCACGTATCCACCACCAAACCTAACGGACCCTAATCAGGACCAGGACAGGCAGGCTTTGAAACAATATCAGAGGTGGATTTTATTCGGTATTAGGAATGCAGTCCCCAAGGCAGTGAACTGGTATAAGCTATATGAAATAAAGCAAGATATAAATGAATCACCTTTTGGATTCATGGAAAGATTAACAGAGGTGACGCATAAATATACTACTATTGATCCTGAATTGGAAGAAGGAAGGAGAGAATTATTCCATTTAATAAAAGGTCAATCCACTGAAGATATAAGAAAAAATGCACAAAAGCTTAAGGGGGAGGACCAATAAGATTTGGGAAAAATAATGGATGTGGTCTAGGAGACCTATTGCAGTCGGATGACCATTGCTATGGTGCAAGTTCCCTGAAATGGTTCAAATGGTGGTGGGAAGGGGTTTGAGTCCCTGATTATTAATGTATATTATTAATATAATAATTAATGATTATTAATATAATACAATATAGTGTATTGTGGATTATAGTGTGTCGGGTTTCAACTAGGAATCTGTTATTGCATATGTTGGGGCATAATATAAGCTCCAGGGAAAAAATTGGAATGTTTAGGAAAAAAGAGAGAAAATTTGTTGGCTGTAGCTATCACACAAGAAACCATATGTTGTGGTTTAAAACCAGTCAGGCAGCTTGTTCACTCACTCCCCCCCCTTCTTTCCCTCCTACTATTCCCGGAGGGACAGAGAGGAGAACCGTAAAGAATGCACCTCCCACGGGTTGAGATAAGAACAGTTTAGTAACAGGTATAACACAAATCACTACTGCTACCACCAATAATAATAATAATAAAGGAAATAACAAGGGAAGAGAATACAACACCTCACCACCCACCGACTGATAACTCGCCCCACCCCACCTGACCAAGCACCGACTGATACCTCCTCCAACCCTGCAGTCCACCTAGCCCTTCCGGGTAACTCTCCATTACATCCTGGACATGATGTGCTGTGGTATGGAATACCTCTTTGGTCAGTTTGGGTCAGGTGTCCTGTCTCTGCTTCCTCCTGGCTTCCCCTCCTCCCTGGCAGAGCATGATGCTCAGAAAGTCCTTGGTCAGACTAAAACATCAGCGTTATCAACTCTGTTCCCAGGCCAAAAGTCAAAACACAATGCTGCACCAGCTACTAAGGAGAAAAATTACTGCTACTGCTGAACCCAGGACACCGTGAAAGGGAGGAGTGGCCAAGGACGAAAGGGTTGGAAAGTAGGATTACATGGACAGGCTTGTGAACATATTCCACGGGTTGCACTTGGAGAGAGAATGCCCTCAGAATCAAAATAAACACCAGAGATTTAGTGGCATGTCAGAACAGAGAGAAATTTATTACTTTAGATGAGGGCTGCGGAGGACCAGGGGAAGATTCTAAACCCTCCCCAACAGATCTCCTGGCTACTGTTAGGTTGGGGAATGATAAGAAAAATTCCTTGTAGAAACAGAAGCTACTTATTCTGTTATAAGTACTTGTAAAGGACAATTAAGTAAACAAAGAGATTCAGGAATTGGTGCCACAGGGTAGACAGGAACCCAAACTTTCTTTCAACCTTTAAATTTTAAAACTGGCAAACAGATGTTGACCCATCAATTTCTTTACATGCCTGAGTGCCCCGTGCTGTTATTGGATACTGAGTAAATTGCATTCATAAATTAGGTTTAAAGAAAGAAAATTCAGATACATATTCCTGATGAAAAGTCTGTGGAGGCCCAAGTTTTTATGTTACAGAAACCAGCCACTGAGCTGGATATACCAGAGGAAGTGGAGAATACACCCCGCAAGTATGGGCTGCTGGAGCACTGGGACGATCACGAAATGCAGAAGCAGTAACTGTTCATCTGAAACTAAACATCAGAATGGTAAGACAGAAACAATATCCTATAAAACCAGAAGCAAGAAAAGGACTAGAACCTCTGATAGAAAATTTTGTCAAATACTTTGGGACAAAAATGGGCTGCATTTGTACTTCACATAGTAACAACCATTCTGGAACAGAAAAGCAGTCAGTCTGTCCCCAAGCAAGCTTTTAAAATTTCAGGCTGTGCTTTTAGAAAAAGAGGACATAGAACTGAAAGTGACTAACCTTTTGAACCCAGCAGTAGTTTTGACAACTGATACATAAGCAGGAGAGCTGACTCACAGCCGTTTACAGACTATTGAGCAGGTGTGTTCCAGTCATACTGACCTGCAAGATACATCCCTGAAGGATGTGGACTACGAACTGCTTCTGGATGATAGCAGCTCTATGAAAATGGAAACCAGAAAGCAGGATATGCTGTGGTAACCAAACATAAGATAATAGAGGCTAAAGCCTGCATTCCACCCTCCCCCCCAACATATCAGTCCAGAAAGCCGAGCTGATGGTGCTACTGAGAGTTCTGGAATTGTCAGAAAGTCAAAAATTGCTTTTAAGGCATATCAATTTGATAACACTCCAGTAAATACTGGTAATCACATTGCTGACAAAGCAGCGAAAGAAGATGTGGGTGGGGAACTTTAATTAATATTGCCTCGTAAGTATCAGTGCTTGGACAATGAAGTTCCAAGTTATCAAACAGAGAATGAGAAATTAGCCAAGAAGAATAATGAAGGATGGCAGGTTACACCAAACAGGCAAGTAATAATTGCCCAGCCTCTTATGAGAAGAAAACCACCAGGCAACTGTTGTGGTTTAAGTGCAGTCAGTAACTCAGGCCCACGCAACCCGCTTGCTCACTCCCCCCTTCCTCCACCCCCCCGAGGGATGGGGAGGAGAATTGAAAGAATGTAACTCCCACGGGCTGAGATAAGAACAGTCCAGTAACTAAGGTATAACACAAGCCAGTACTGCTACCACCAATAATAATAATGATAGGGGAAACAACAAGGGAAGAGAATACAATACCACCCGCTGATACCCAGCCTGACTGAGCAGTGAACTAGCCCTTCCGGGTAACTCCTAGTTTACATCCTGGGCATGACGTGCTGTGGTATGGAATACCTCTTTGGCTAGCTTGGGTCAGGTGTCCTGTCTCTGCTTCCTCTTGGCTTCCCCTCCTCCCTGACAGAGCATAAGACTCAGAAAGTCCTTGGTCAGACTAAATATTTGAGCAGTAACTAAAAACATCGGTGTTATTAGCGCTGTTCCCAGGCTGAAAGTCAAAAACACAGCACTGCACCAGCTACTAAGAAGGAGAAAAATGACTGCTACTGCTGAACCCAGGACAGCAACTCATGGGGGAACGGAATCAATGTCGGAAGCCTTAGAGCTCCAGGTTCTGAGTATGCAAATGGCTGGAATTATAAAAGTGTTATAAAGAAGTGTGAACCTTGTTTACCATGCTAAGAGATCCCCACCTGAAACAACAAAGGCAATTGTCCAGGAGACTAATGGCAAGTGGACTTCACAGAATTGCCACACCGTAATGGGCTCAGGTTATATATATTATATATATCAGTACTAATAGGTATGTTTTCTGGTTGGCCAGAGGCTTTCCCTTGTCACACCAATATGGCTCATAAAGTAGTAAAACATTTATTGAATCAAATAACACCCTGATATGATGTACCAGCAGGCTTGTCCTTGGACAGAGGTCTGCATTTTGTTGCAGAAGTAGTAAGGTAGGAGAGTGTTTGGGAATCAAGTGGGGTCTGCATACCCTTTAGAGACCTCAGGCTAGTGGAAAAGTGGAATGTGTGAATCAGACACTCAAGTTACAGATCAAGAAACTTCTTTAACTTGGTCACAAGCCCTACCAATTCCTTTGTCAAGGTGTCCTGGGTTTAGCAGTAGCAGTCATTTTTCTCTTTCTTGGTAGCTGGTGCAGTGCTGTGTTTTGACTTTCGGGCTGGGAACAGAGCTGATAAAAATGATGTTTTGGTTTGGCCAAGGACTTTGTGAGCCTCATGCTCTGCCAGGGAGGAGGAGAAGCCAGGAGGAAGCAGAGACAGGACACCTGACCCAAACTGACCAAATCGGTATTCCATACCACAGCACATCATGCCCAGGAGGTAACTGGGAGTTACCCGGAAGGGCTGAGTGGACTGTAGGGTTGGAGGAGGCATCGGTCGGTGCTTGGTCGGGCTGGGGGGGCGAGTTATCAGTCGGCTGGTGATGACGTGTTGTATTCTCTTCACTTGTTATTTCATTTATCATTACTATTATTGGTGGCAGCAGTAGTGATTTGTGTTATACCTTAGTTACTAAACTGTTGTTATCTCAACCCGTGGGAGTTGCATTCTGTCTGATTTTCCTCTCCGTCCCTCCAGGAGTAGGGGGAGGGCAAGAAGAGGGGGGGGGGGGGGGAGTGGGTGAACAAGCTGTCTGGCTGGGGTTAAGCCACGACGCAAGGATACAAATACAGCCAGGAAGGGATCATGTGAGTCCATATGAACTGATGTATGGGCAGCCTTACCAACTGCCTTTTGTACCTAGTGATGTCTTTGCAGGGAAAACAGGATCTCAGGCAATACCTGCTGGCACTGGGTAAAACTCTTAGCTCTAGTAATATCTTGGTAGGACATTACCCAAACTGTAGCTGGACAATGCAACTCCAGATTAAGGGACCCCAAACTGGATATTGGAATGCTCCAGAAGGGGAAAGGGTGGTATTGGTTGTGTAATAATACTGCTAGAAAGGCCCTTTCCCCAGGATGGACTGGAACATGTGTGCTGTGTGTTGTACCCCCAGATGCTGGGAGCTGGGTGCAAGATGATGCTGGGATTAGGCCTGGACCTTCCCTCTGGGAGCTGACGAAGGGGATCCCTCCAGCAAGAGCACCCTGGTCACATGGGTCTCCCTTGGCTGGAACCCCTGGCACCACTGTGATGCTGACCAGCAATTCCCTGATGTATGTGCTGAGCAGTGCCCAGTGGGTGGTGAGGTACTGGTGAGCCTGTGGACGGCAGGGATGGGGCAGGGATACATTGGGACCCTTAGCACCACCGGCATGGGAAAGTGTGGGCCTAGTCCAGGTGGCTTCACTGGAGGCAGAGACACAGCCTGGTACCCCCAACCTTGCAGGGAAAGGGGGTGCTGGGCCGCTCACACCATCTGGTACCACACAGCATGGGGCAGCCAGAAAACAGGCACTTAGGACTGAGTGGGGCTGGGGGCTGACGGGTGTCAGGGGGGCTCTGGGCTGGGTCCTCAAGTGCTCTGTGTGACCCCACAGCACCTCCATCCCAAGCCCTGCTTCCCCCACCTGGTGGGTGCATGGCAGCTTCCAGCGCAGGAATGGGGCCCACAGTGCTGCAGCACCCATGGGGGCTGCCCTGGCTGGTGGGAGGTGAGTGACACAGACATTGGGATGTCCCTGAGCACACGGGTAGTCCCAGCCAGGTGCCCTGCAGGGTCCTGCAGCCCCTGGCCCTGCTCCCAGCACATGTGGCAGCCCTGGAACGGATGGTGCTCCTGGTGCTGCAGCGGAAGGGTCCCATCCTAAGACCTCACAGTGAGGCAGACCCTGGGAATGGGTGCAAGGTGGGCAGTGCCACAGCAGGGCCTTCCCCAGAGGCATCACAGAGGGAGACAGGTCCACAGTGCAGCCCCATTCCCAGGACTGTGGCCCCACTGTGCTGGCAGGGCAGGGGCTCAGCAACACCGGCTCCATTTCCATCTGCTTCCCTGGGAAAATCACTCAGATTTAGCTAAAGTCACAATGTAGAAACTGTCTCAGCTGTTGCCTCCAGGGATCATCCCTGTCCCTTGTCTGGGGCTGGCACCCAGAACAGTTCCCTCCATGCTGGTGGGCACCTGGTAGTGAGTGTGCAAGTGTGCAGGCACTGCTGGCATCCTGGCAGTCCCAGGACCCTGCAGCACCCTCATGGCATGAGCACAGCACCAGGGAGGGCCAGGGAAGGCTGTGTGGCAGTAGCCCCCCACATCCCAGCACCCTCAGCTGATGCCTACCCTTCGACGGGACCCAGGGGCTTGCCAGGGCTGCTGCCACTATCCCAAGCACACAAGGGCTGGGACATGGTGTGTCAGGGACAATAGATAATGGTCCATGGTGAAACACCCATAGAAAAGTACTGTTTATCTTCTTTGCCTCCTCCTGGGAAAGTTCCACTTTAGAACTCCCTGGAAAAGTCCCGACCCTTGGAGACCTTTCTAGATATTGCTGGCCACTTCTTCCGACGTAGGTTGGCCCCCTGCGTCAGAATGAGTGTGCATTTTTGTCAGTATAAAAGCCCGAGCCCCATGCGATGCTGGGGAGGCAGAACCTTATACCACCCAGGTAAACGTTGCCTCCGTGGGGATGCCCTCTAAGGTTGAGCCTGCCACCTCACACTGTGATGATGATTCTTGGAGCTGGTTTCCTGATCGTCTTCACAGGGTCTTTGGGGTTGGTAAAATATACACTCTTCAGAAATATACTTTACTGTATCTGTTAGATTTTCTATATTTTCCTATATTAATAAACTAGTTGAGACTTCTCTATTTGTCTCTCGTTTTCTCTCACCTGGAATCCTCGAACTCTGGAACACATGGCCACAATGGCACCCAGGAGCTTCGTGCATGTCCCAAAAATGTCATGGGCCCAGGGCTGAGCATGTCTCCATTTTCAACCTCCTACCCCATCCCAGTGAGTCCACAGTGCCCCAGCCACGGGGAGCCCAGGGATGGCTGCCCACCTTCCGCAGGCTGTGGTTTCCTCCCCGGCTCACACCCAACAGTAGTGTCCCAAGAGCACAGCGAACCCCTTCCCTAGGAAAGCTACGTGGCCAGAGCAGAAAGAGTTAATTTCTGCAGCCCCAGCTCCGCTATGACAGCACTACGATCTTCTTCTCCAGTGCTTGGGGGGGGGGGGGGGGAAGAAAAGCCTCTTCATCACTGGGTCCAGCTCCTCCAGCACCAGCTGGGTGTGCAGCACAGTCATGCTGTCGGGCTCTGCCACCACCATGTACTTCAGCAGGCAGTAAAGGTTCCACAGGATGTCCTGTAGCACCTGGGGGCAGGAGAAGCTGTCAAAGTCTGACTGGGGAAAACCCAAGTGTTGGACTCGTTTTCATTCTTGATCACAAGAGTGAAATAAAGACACAAACGAGGTCAAATACTGTAATTATATAATCATTGCAATCGATCCGACAAAAACTGAAAAAATGTGTTATCTATCACTATATGGATGATATCCTAATTGCAGGCAAAGATTTAAACAAGGGCCATCTGTTCTACCTGCTACAATCAGAATTAGCAAAAGCAGGACTGGTAATTGCACCAGACAGAGAGCAGCGTGAAGCCCTTAGAAATATCTGGGGGGGATCATTTCCAGAACTGAAATTAGGCCTCAAAAAGTTAAAATTACCACACAGATAAAAACCTTGTCTGACGTGTAGAAATTGATGGGTGATATTCGATAGATCCGCCCTTTGTGTGGAATCACAAATGATGATCTGACTGATCTCATGCCCCTTTTAAAGGGCAAGTCAAAGGCAAAAAAAAAAAAAATTCTATTAAAAGCTCAGAATGAGGTGTTAGATCACATCATGACAAAAATCACTACCTCTTATGCTGCTCAATGGAATCCAGATTTACAGGTTATTCTGTTTATTGTCAACAGTGAGTATTATCCATTTAGTCTACTAGCACAGTGGGATCTTCAAAAGATTGATTCTTTATGCATTTTAGAATGGATTTTCCTATGTAAAACTGTAACTACTCGATTACAAGTATTTGCTCTTTTGATTGTACAAGGTCGTTCACGTTGTCAGAAAATTATGGGCTGTGATCCATCACAAATTTGTTTGCCACTTACCAGGGTATGGTTAGACTGGGCACAACAATCTAGCTCTGCTCTTCAGTTTGCTCTGATAGGTTTTGTTGGTCCTCTTAATATACATTTTCCACCTCATAATATGTTTACAGTGCTAAAGAATAATCAGTTTGAAGATGTTACCTTTTATCCTAGTAAACCTGTTGGAGGATTAACCGTCTTTACAGATGCAAGCAAAGAGTCAGCACTGCCCCAGGACACCCCCTTTGTCAGTGACTGAATGAATTGAAATTTGAGCTTAGGACATCCATTTTATGGATGTTTTCAGTCCTTCTTAAAGTGAAGGGAGCAACCTTTTTTACATTAAAGTAAAAAAAAACAAAACAAACAAACAAAAAAAAAACCACCAAAAACACCACCACCACCCCCCACCCCCTCCCAACCTTTGCTGGTTGCCACTGCAGCTGCGAAGACTGAGGACAGAGATGATCCTTTTGACTCAGGCCCTATTGACCCTGAGAAGGAGCCTGTGCGCTGCTCCTAAGGTTCTGATGCCTGATAATTCTGATGCTGACCTGGATGGTCCTTTTGACCTGGAGTCTATTCATCTGGAAAAGGAGCCTGATTTATATCCCCCAGATCCTCATGTTAAATGCACAGCTGTAAAGGGAGAAGTGAGACCAGTGGGGGATGCAGATGTATTGTGTGCTTTCCTGGTGGTGTATGTTCTGCATCAAGACCCGCAGTGGGAAGGTCTCTCGTATGCTCTTATCAGGAGTATCGGGCAGACTGTGATGGACTGAGGACTTATGACCCCATATACAACTCATTTAATACATTCTCTCTGTGATACTCATGTACTAGAAGCTGGTAAAAATAAGTATGTCCAGGTTTCTATCGACCTTTGGAGACCTTTATAAATACTGCTGGCTACTTCTTCCAACATAGGCTGGCCACCTGTGTCGGAATGAGTGTGCATTTTGGTCAGTATAAAAGCCCAAGCCTCATGCGATGTGGGGGAGGCAGAGCCTCTGCGGGGACGCCTGCTAAGGTTGAGCCTGCCACCTGGCACTGCAATGATGCTTCTCGGAGCTGGTTTTCTTGTTAGTCTCCACAGGGTCCTTGTGCCACGTTCTGTACGTGGGATTGTGTAGTGGGAGTAATGATTGTCTGGATTTTGTGCTTCAAATATTGTAGTTGTGTGGACTGTGCTTGTGGGATCCCATACGTGTCTCTGTGTGTGCGTGTGTGTGTGTGTGTTGAGGGCAGACGGTGTTCTGTGTATTTTTTGTCATTGAGTTCATGTAAAAGTTTCTAATAGATAGTAGTTTAACATTTCAGACAAGAGAAGGTTAATGCAAAAGTGAGGTTGCTGGCAGAAATTTATGGTTGCTGCTGATTTAGGCAGGCAGCTGTAGCTGCTGCCGGGCAGGCCGGCGTTTGTAGCCGTGCAAAGCAGGGTGAGCGACTCTGGGGAAAGGGAGAAAAAAAAAAAATGGTTATTTGATGAGTTCAGTCCCCATGTTCAAAAACAGCTGCCCTCCGATTCGGCTCCCGGTGCTCCACCGGTGGAAGGACCAGGATGGACACCAGAGCCAAGGAGAGAAAAAACAAAATGAAACAAAATAAAACAAAACCGAGCTTAATATGTTTAAAGTAACCTGGGGATGAATCCAAGACTTGGAGGAACAGATAGATTGGTTGAAACAAGAACTGCTAACTGAAAAAGCGAGAGGGGTAGTGCAACCACAAGCCTTACGAGCCGTCACCTAAGCAGCATCAGGGTGGCAGATACAGAACCTATCTACTTCTCAAGAACTGATAACCTGGAGGAGGGGGTGTATTTGTGTCCTCCTGCCTACAGGTCCATGGTGACTGCCTGCAAAGTTTGTCAAGCCTTGCCATGAGCTGGACAGACAAATGGAGGAACCTGATGCCTCAGCTGCAGGAGCTGAATGTGAATACCCCAAGCAGAATGAGATAGAGGAAGAGAAAAAAACAATGATTGCTAAACATCATTTGAGGGCAACTGAAAAGTAACAGCTTGAATATGTGTGTTTGTAAAGTAGCTATTGTTAGAGGCTTTGATTTTGTGTATGAAACCACCTGTATTTACTAGCCAGTTGCTGATAAGAAACTACACCTTGTATTATATGGATTTGTCACTTGTAAAAGAGATGTCAGAGTATGCAAATTTGTAGTAGCTGCTAGAAAATGCTAAAGCAAAAGATAGAAATATTCTAATACAATGGTAGTGTTATAAAGCAGGTAATGGAACAAATTAAGAGGGTGAGAGAATTCCACTGGTAAGAAATTTCTTTGGCTAGTCCCTTGCTGGCATCAGCATCTTCAACATGCTGCTGCACCCTGTAATAGTTACTCTGCTAATGTAAATCTGTGTGTGTGCCTTGCCATAATAACAACTTGTTATTGGATGAAGCAGGTGAAACTCTGCATTGACAACAAGGTGCAAGGACTGAGGCTGACCAAATGCCTGCTACCACAATCAAGGGCAAGACTGGGTTGGCCTCTGTGTTTGCCACCAAGAAGAACCTTTAGCTCTGCTGCTGGCTGCAACCCAGCAGGCGTGGAGCGGTGGGGACACATGCCATGCCAGACCTTGATGTGAAGGATGGCCTCCCCTGTTACCAGAGAGCCATACAGCAGAAAAAGGGGGCAGGCTCAGCAGCCTGTAGTTGGCATATGTTGAAGATATGATCTAGCCCAAATCCCCGGCTCAAGTACTGTCCTCCAAAACATACATAAAAATAGAAGGGCGAGATGTGGAGACGGTGTTCTCTCGGGAGAACGCATAACTGGTGCAAAAGATGGGTAATCCTGAAAGATACAGCAAGGCCGTGAGAGGCCCGAGGAAGCTTAAGCAAGCAAGATAAGAAGAAGCTGTAATTCACTGAGTTAATGAGAACTGTGGACTGTTGGCAAGCTTTCGAGGTCAAGTTCTCACACCTGTGCTTAACCAATTGTGTGTTAGTCGCTAAGGGTCTTCAAGACATGTATCCAATCATAATATGCCAAATCACTGTAAGTGCCTGTAAGAAATGGTATATAAGGAGTTAAAGCTTTGTAATAAATTGGCATTCGCTGATCACATTGATCGTTCCTGCGTTGTCCGTGACTCCCACGTCGACAGAGGAAGAGCAGGACTCAGGAAAAGCAGCTGGTGGTGGGAGAGCCGGCAATCACAGCAGCTACACCAGCCCCAGTGACAAGTACAGCAGCATCACTTGAGAGTTCTGAAGGTTTTGGATGGCCTTTGGTTACCCTTGGGACCTGCCTGCTGATTATGATGGGGATCAGCATGTTGGCACACACACAGAGTGTGTTTTACCTACCACCATTTTGTCTGATCTCAAAAGTTAAGCAGTGTCAGGTTTGGGTCTTCTCTGGGGTTAGACGACGATATGGAAGGACCAGGAGATTTTCCCCAAGGCTGGACAGTCATGAGTGGCAGGGCATGTTAGACAGTATGAGCAAGTATCTAGTCCACTGGGCCCCTCCAGTGCTCTGGAAACATTGGAGATGGAAGGCAGCTGTATGGAGTCCCCAGCAACAAGCTGCAGAAATTGCTGAAGGGGACAGTGAATTATTTTGAGCCTGGTGGGCCCATGACCCTTAAGGCCATCAGAGCACAGATGCAACATAGAGATGGACTCATGATCGAGGGGTGGACTTAGCAATGGACACTATTGCCCAGGTTATTCACAAGTGTGAACACTGCACACAGCCTCTCGTGCTCTGAAAGACTGTTACAAGAGATGGAGCCTGACATCATGGACCAGATGGACTCAGCAGCTTTATAGGGACTAGTCCATGCACTAAGATAAGAGTGATGGTATATTGAAAATGTATATTGAAAATGAGCATGATGTGAATGGTATGGAATAAGGGGTGGATAATGTCCTGGGTTCAGCAGTAGCAGTCATTTTTCTCTTTCTTGGTAGCTGGTGCAGTGCTGTGTTTTGACTTTCAGCTGGGAACAGAGCTGATAAAAATGATGTTTTGGTTTGGCCAAGGACTTTGTGGGCCTCATGCTCTGCCAGGGAGGAGGGGAAGCCGGGAGGAAGCAGAGACAGGACACCTGACCCAAGCTAGCCAAATAGGTATTCCATACCACAGCACATCATACCTTGGAGGTAACCGAGAGTTACCCGGAAGGGCTAGGACTGAAGGGCTGGAGGAGGTATTGGTCGGTGCTTGGTCGGGCTGGGGGGTGCGAGTTATCAGTCGCCTGGTGATGAGGTGTTGTATTCTCTTTCCTTGTTATTTCCTTTATCATTACTATTATAGGTGGTAGCAGTAGTGATTTGTGTTATACCTTCATTACTAAACTGTTCTTATCTCAACCCGTAGGAGTTGCATTCTTTCTGATTCTCCTCTCCATCCCTCCAGGAGTAGGGGGAGGGCAAGAAGGGGGGGGAGTGAGTGAAAAGCTGTCTGGCTGGGGTTAAACCACGACAACAGTCCAGTATCTAAGGCATAATATTACTACTACCACCTCCAGTAATAATAACGATAAGGGAAATAATAAGGGGAGAGAATACTCACCATCCGATGACCAATACCCAGTCTGACCCGAGCAGCAATCTGGGCCTTCCGGGTAATTTCCCCTGGTTTATATGCTGGGCATGACGTGCTGTGGTATGGAATACCCTTTTGGCTAGTTTGGCTAAGGTGTCTTGTCTCTGCTTCCTCCCGGCTTCCCATTTCCCTCCTCACTGGCAGAGCATGAGACTGAACAGTCCTTAATCAGATTAAGCATTACTTAGCAACAATTAAAAACATTGGTGTGTTATCAGCATTGTTCTCAGACTAAATTTGAAAACACAGCACTGCACCAGCTAAGAAGGAGAAATATAACTGCGACAGCTGAACCCAGGACACCTAACTAAAACACAAATCGGTACTTGCATTTTAAATGAAAGCTAATTTACTTAATCACTTGGTTTTCTACAAATGGCACAGTTTAATCACTCTTACTGTCCCATTAACACACTGGTAACATATTTTTACATTCTAGTTGACCATTTTGACAGTGTAGCTTTATGTTGCAAGATGAATTGTTTTAAAGTTTACATGGCTTTTGAGTCTCAAACACACAAAATACAATTCCCTCATTATTATTATGTTCCTACAAAGAACTTTCTGAAGTGTTTAGTGGTGGCAGAAATGCAATCTGGGGCCATAAAAAGTTCTGACAAATAAAGGCGCAAGCGGTCATAAAAGATGACTGAACACATAGCTAAGTCATAAACCCCTCAATATCAGTATTTATCTAAACAAATACAGTAACAGTCTTGCATTTAAATTTACCTAAGCTTAAGCTTTTATGAATTCTGGGTAGCTACTGGGGACAATGGATAATGTTTTTATTCCAATAAACACTTTAAGACAAAATTTTTAGATGGGATTGCCCAAGCATTTCCATGTTAAAACCATCTTTCTAACACAAATCCTAACCAGTTCTATAGAAAGCTATCAAAACATACTAGTGCTGACAAAAGTCACTAGACCTCTGCAAGAAGTTACCACAGAAAAAAATTATATAATAAATTAAAAAGTCTAACAGAAACTGCATCAGTACTGAAAATGTTAAATGCAAATAATAAACAGAAATTCAAGTCACATCACTGCAGCTGCAGAAAAATGCACATTAATTTGAGAAGCAATACAATTGTCTTCAGACAATGCTTCATCTACACCATGTTTCTTCATCTTTTCTATATCAGTAGCTGTAATGTTTTCATAGTAGTGATTAAGGAATTGCACCTGAGTGTCTTCAGTCTTATGAGGTACCCTTATACATTTAAGAAATCTTCCATCCCTTTTGCACTTGATATTTCTGAATACTGCAGCAGTATAAGCAGCATGCTCTTGCTCATATAAATAAGGTCCTTTGTTTAAAGCAAGCGAATACCTCTAACCTTCTTGTACAAACCCCTTGTACAACCCCCCTGTACATTGGTCAACCCTTTGCATTAGTTCCCCCTTTTTCTATAAAGTAAGTAAATTCTTTTACTATATTATTTATGATCCTTCTACTATACTATTTATGATCCTATCAATGTTCCTTCTATCGATTTATGAAGTGATTTCGATATACATTGTATTATGCAAGGTACAATCATTAAAATGAGTAGTCCTATAGCTAATATTAGAAGGCCTTGTTTAAGTATTTCCCTGAACCATCCAGTAACTCCTCAGTTATTTAACCATTCATCCATTCCATCTCCAACAATTCTAAGCTCTTGCATATTTTCCTGCAATTTTCGCAGCTTAGCATGAATTGATTCAGAATGGTCAGAGAAGTTCATGCACCACATACCTTCGAAATCCTCATAACCATCCTTTAACAATATCTTTGTTACCTCCTGGGCTTGTGCGCTTCTAGTTGGAAAGGCTTCTGGCCAACCTGAAAAGGTGTCTGTTGGTATCAATAAATGTCTATACCCCTTTTTCTGTCCTTTTGCAAATTCTTTCGCAACATTTTATATACTGCCATTACCATCCAGAGTCTCTTTGAAATAGTTTCCTGTTTCTACTTGATATTTAAATTTAATTTCTGTTTTCAATTGATTCGGAGAAAACTCCAGGAACAAACTTGCCAACCAAGTTTTCAAGCTGACAAGCAGGTATTCTTTATTGCGGCACCGGGAGACACGGGGGATAGCTCCACCTAGCGTGTATCTCCGTATTGCTATACAAGCCATCCTTATATAGTCCCTGGGCATACATACATATTCATGAGGCTACGTATGGATTACATCATTTTCCAGAGAGTTCCCAGCATGCGTACAGAATTGTGGTGGTGGTCTCTGAGGGTCGTTTACTTCTTCCAACAAACTTCATCACTTCTGACAGCCTTTGAAGCACACGCACTAGATGCTCATACCAGTTTAATTGGTTTGTTAGCATCAGAGACATAATAATCCTCCTATCCTCCTACTTATCAGTTAGTTTAACTGTAGTCCATTCTGGACACCTGCGGTTCCCAGATATTCCTTATCCCTTCTTCTAGACTGTTTTTCTTAAAACTATGCCAACTATAGTGATTTATCTTGTGAGAATTCTCAGTATGTTCTGTTCCTTGTTTTTCATAGGAATATAGCCAAAATGGTTTAGTCACATCCGGAAGTCCCAGATCTGGAGCTCTCATTAATTCTATCTTTAAATTTCTAAAAGCCTCCTCTGCTTTATAAGTCCAGTCCAAAGAGGGAGGGTTTCCCTTCAACAGTTCATATAGTGGTCTTACCAGAACAGCATAATCTTGAATCCAAAGTCTGCACCATCCTGTCATTCCCAGGAATGTCCGGAGCTCCTTGAAGGTTGACAGTTGTGGAGTCTGGCAAATGGCTTCTTTTCTAGCAGTTCCAAGTTCTCTCTATCCTCCTGTTATTTCATATCCTAGGTAGGAAACTCGGGTTTGGATTAGTTGGGCTATTTGTCTGGATACCTGATAACCATTCAGTCCCAGAAAATTTAATAATTCCCCTGTCCACTGTATACATTCTTTCTTTGTTTCTGTAGCAATTAACAGCTCATCCACATATTGTAAAAGAGTCACCCGTCTGAGTAGGTGGCTTCCATGATTCTAGTTCTCATGCTGGCTGATTTCCAGAAATTGCTGGACTGTTTTTAAACCCTGTAGATAATACTGTCCAAGTTAATTGAGTTTACCTTCCTGTATCAGGATTTTCCCATTCAAAAGCAAATAATTGTGGCTTTCTTTGGCCAATGGTAAGCAAAAGAAAGAGTCCTTTAAATCCAGGACAGCAAACCATTTCTGATTATTATTCAATTTAGTTCAATCAGTCATACGAATTAAATACTATTGGACGAATATCCTCTGCAATTTTGTTGATTGCTCTGAGATTGAGAACCAATCTGTTTTATTCTAATTGGGTAGGCCCCCCTTTTTTTATTTCCACTTTAACAGGCAAAGCATTCCTTGCCTTACCTGGAACTTCAGATGGCCATACTCCCACATATACCTGATTAATGATTTCTTCTATTTGAGGGAGGTCCTCCTTTTTGCTTTTCTGTTGAATTAAAGATAAACTCAAAATTGCAATTAATTGAAGGTTTTTAACTCTGAATTCCATTTTGCCTTTCTTAAATGTTGCTTCTTGCTTTAATAAAGATTCTAAAGAATTTGGCATGCATAAAAATTTATGCATTCCTATTTGGTTTCCTAATTTGTACTTTAAAGGTTTCAGAAAGAATGCCTCTCTTTTTCTTTTTTTTTTTTCCTGTTTTTCTTGGTGTCCAGTAGCTCCCACATCTGTAACGAATTCTTTTCTCTCTGATTGAACACCAAATAAGTTGCTCCTGTATGCACTAAAATTCCACTTTATTTCCTCTAGTCCCTAGTTTTAATGTAACCAGTGGATCTGCTAGGGTAGATTCCCAGGTCCCCGTCAGTTTAGTTCCACTTCAGTCACCGGAGCCACACCATGGCACTGCCCCCCCCACCTCCCCGAGCAGTCTCACTTCCAGCTTCCAAACCCCCCATAGCACGCACACCGATCCGGTCCCACAGAAGAGAAGAGCCCACTCCCCCCATCCCTCCTCCCACGCTCAACACAGGAGCTGCTCAGCTCCCCTCCTTTCCCCCTTGGTTTTCCCTTTTTTTTTCTTCCTTTTTCTCACAGCGGCTCACCCTGCTCTGCAGGGGCTGCAGATGCCTGCCTCTGCAACAGCACTTCTGGTTTAACCCCTTCTTAACTCTGAATGTGAATGTGCTGCTTGTTGCCAGTGACAGAAATCTCTTCCTCCTTATCAATATCAGATAGGACAGATGCAGAGGGTGCTCCTCTGGAGGTACCTGTGGTACGTGATTTTCCACCCTGTCTTCCTGATTACTGTTTTTTAACTTTAAACATCTTTCCCCAATATCACAGGCTGAGCATCTCCAGCTTAACTTTCAGTTTTTCCCTGTCCTTTTCCAAAGCCAAAATTAAGGAATCTGGTGGAGCTATATTAATTTTGCATTCAGTCTGTCACTCTGTGTGATTTCTTAAAGTGAAAAACATCTTATGCATTACTTCATCCCATTTTCCTTGCCCCCTTAAAACAACATTAATTGTAACTGTATTATAGTTCAGAGTTCCATTTTTAGGCCATTTTTCCTGATCTTCCAAAGTATACAAAGGCCACCATTGGTTACAATATTTTACCAATATTTTCTTATTTACCAAGCCCCCAGGAGACCCTCCAAGTTCTTTCCAGTGTGCCAAAATGCACCCAAAAGGATTCTTTTTCAAGATCTCTTCACTCTGCTGATTTTCCATTATCAATCTCACATTCACACACACACAGACGGGATCCCCAGACACACTCCACGCAGTTACAACACTTGAGACAAAGACAGAGACTTAAATTCAACCAACCAAACAACAGTTAATAACACAGTTATAACATCCTGTCACCAGTACCAAAATCACAAGACCAAAATCATTACTGTAACAAGCCACAAAATAGGTGAATACCAGTAGAATCAAAAGCAATACTTCCCAACCCTTATAGCTCAGACCATATTGTAACATTAATAGGGGGGTTTCCTTGAACCCTTTATAGTTGACCAGCCTGTCAGTGTCCCAGGAAGGATGAGACCCTTGTGTCCGACCAGCCTGTCTGCGTCCCACTGTGGGAACCATACTGAACAGCCCACCGTATCGGAGGGTGATTCTACTAACCTATTCAGGGACCCCCGCTGACAGCATCACTGAAAAAAATCCCTTATGGGCTGTTGATAGCACACTGGACCCAAAACCATTTCCACAAGACACCCCCCTGTGTCTTGTAGGACCTAAATCACAAGATGCCCCCTGCTTAGTTATAACAGTCTGTCACTGATGCCAAAACCACAAGACCAAAATTCTTAATATAACAAGCCACAAAATAAATCAAATACAAGTAAAATCCAAAACCTTTTTCTGCAAGACACCCCCTGCGTCTTGCAGGACCCAAACCACAAGAAGCCCCCTGCTTCCTTTGGGTGTATACCAGTAAAATCCAAAACCTTTTTCTGCAAGACACCCCCTGCGTCTTGCAGGACCCAAACCACAAGAAGCCCCCTGCTTCTTGCGGGTGTATACCTAACGGACGCTAGCAGCCGGGTATACGCCTTTACCTACGAGATTTCTTATCTCGATTTACGGAAGGCTTCCAAACCATGCGTACGCTTACCAAGCCAATTTACCAAACCAATTTACCAAACCAATTTACCAAACCGAGGTGCCCCCTGCACCTTACAGACTATACAAAAAAAAGAATACCTTTTATGAGATGGTCCTTGTCTGCTCCCGCAGCGATCCGAATGAGTCGAGGGGTCCCTCCGGGAAAAATTCCCGAGGGCCCTAGGGAGCCCTGTCCTCAGCGGGTCCTGCAGCCGAGCAGAGAGGGTCCCATCTGGGTCGCCAAATTGATTTGGAGAAAACTCCAGGAACAAACTTGCCAACAAAGTTTTCAAGCTGACAAGCAGGTATTCTTTATTGCGGCGCCGGGAGACACGGGGGATAAATCCTCCTAACGTGTGTCCCCGTATTGCTATACAAGCCACCCTTATATAGTCCCTGGGCATACATACATATTCATGAGGCTACGTATGGATTACATCATTTTCCAGAGAGTTCCCCGCATGCGTACAGAATTGTGGTGGTGGTCTCTGAGGGTCGTTTACTTCTTCCAACAATCTTCATCACTTCTGGCAGCCTTTGAAGCACGCGCAGTAGATGCTCATACCAGTTTAATTGGTTCGTTAGCACCAGAGACATAATAATCCTCCTATCCTCCTACTTATCAGTTAGTTTAACTGTAGCCCATCCTGGACACCTGCCATTCCCAGATACTCCTTATCCCTGTGTCCTGTTCTTCTAGACTGTTTTTCTTAAAACTAGGCCAACTATAACGATTTATCTTGTGAGAATTCTCAGTATGTTCTCTAGTTGTACTCTATTTTTTTTTTCTCTATGTATCATGCACCTCAGTATTTTTCCATTGCTACTGCTACAAAGCCATCAAACTTAACATTACTTAAAACTAATTCCAAAGGTTTCTATATTCCATTTTGTGATTTTGTGCCCCTTTGTCTCACAATCTTCATAATTTATCATAGATTGCTTACAATTATAGAAAGAAAATTTTGTTATACCACAAGTAATCAATATTAAAACAATTAATAATAATGTTCCTGCAACCAGTTGCCTTAACCAGGAGAGATCAGGTAATCATGAAGGTAACTTTTTCCACATTTCTTCAAACCCCCAGCAGGTATCATCCTTGGCTATTTTATGAAATATTTTAGTTTGTTTCCAGATTTCCTGCAGATCTGTTTCAGGAACAGCAGTTTTCACTGATTCTTGTTCCACTTGGATTATATCAGTGGTTTTACTTTCTATTTCCTCTGTGGTTGCTGAGATATTTGATTGCCTTCTCTAATTCACTTACTCCCAAAGATGGAATTAGCGATCTGACAAAACTATGAAATGCAGTATTCTCTTCAGCAATAGGGTTAAACCCTCGCTTAACCAATGCCATCCTTTCCCTTCAGGAACAAGCCACTACTGAACCACGATACCATCTATATTAATAGAATTTGAATAGTGACCTACACCTGTGGCATTTAAACACAGTCTCCTATTCTGGTTCCTGGTATAATACACCTTTGTATACAGGTATAATATTCTTTACATGGATTAGGATAAAGGTCTTTATTTGGATTAGGATTAACTATTCCCAATCTTTAAATTGTCCATGAGATAGTGTTGGAAATTGGAACGCCAATTAATGGAAGGCCCTGATCTTCTCGTGATTTGGGCAACTGTGCACACACACAACAGTCACTACAATTAACAACTTCGAGAACATTCTGCATTAATTTCAGGTATAAGTATTAGTCCCAAGCTAGTATGTCAGTTATCACATAAATCCAAATTACAACTGATATAATTTCATACGCAAGGGTCCTGAAGGTTCGATCCACCATGTCTTCTCTGGCTCTGGTGCTTTCTTTATTCTTGAATAATGTATCCAAGCATGTTGTTCCTTTATCTTCACTGCTGTAAAGGTAGTCAATAATATCTGGTACAGTCTGCTCCACTTCCCCTGTAGAGGATCTCCTGAAAAATTCTTAACATAAACCCAGTCTCTGGATCTAAAAGGGTGAGTCGGATAATAATCCATGCCTCTCACTCTTGTCCTCAGTAATCTCTTATTTTTTCTAATTGTTTTCCCAGATTGATCAGAAACTTTAGGAGATAACCTTCTCCGACTTCCAGAAAACTGGGACTGATATGGTCTTCCATATAAAATTTTTACATGGGATAGCCTCTTCTTTCGACCGAGGTTTAGCTCGAATTCTTAATAGAGCCAGTGGTGAGGCTTGGTACCACTATCTTGACATATTTTATTAATCTGTTGTTCGATTATTTTTTCTACTTGCCCACTGGCCTGAGGCCTGTAGGGAACATGTAGTTGCCAATCAGTTTCTAATTTTTGCTAATTTCTTGTAGCTAATTTGCACTAAAGAGTGAGCCTCGGTCAGAAGAAATTGCCTCTGGTACTCCAAAACAAGGCATTATTCTGTTTAACAATGTTCCAATTACTTGTCTTGAATTATTTATTCTACAAGGGTATGCTTCTGGCCACCCTGAAAAAGTATTCGTTAACACCAACAAATATTGGTATCGGGAATTCAGAAAAATTTATTTGTCATTGCTGTCCCGGATAACTTCCTCCCTAGTTGAACCAATTTGATTTCTACTTTCTATTTTAGGATTATTCTTGAGACAGAGCTGACATTGTCACTAATTGATCTATGTTATACAGATTCCTTCCTTCAATTTGTTCATCTAAGTATTTATACAAGGAGATACTACCCAATGAGATTTATTATATTCCTCCTGAACTAGCTTCCAGAGTTGGTTATAGGGGATTATAATTTGCCCATCAGGTATCTGAACCTAATCTTCTTTGTTTTCCTCTCCTTTGAGATCTCCAATCAATTTTCTATCCTCCTTTGAGTATCTAGGTTTAGATTTCTCAACTGTTAGTTTGCCGTCAGGGATTAAAGGAATTAGTTTAGATTGTTCAGATGCTCGTTTGGCTTCAAAATTGGGCAAAAGGACAGAAAAAGGAGTATAGACATTTGTTGGTACTAACAGACACCTTTTCAGGTTGTCCAGAAGCCTTTCCAACTAGAAGCGCACAAGCCAGGGAGGTAAAAAAGATATTGTTACAGGATGGTTGTGAGGATATTGAAGGTATGCTGCCACAGCTCTTAGGCATCCAGGCCATCCTTTGCTTGCTTCATTCAGCTGTTTTGAAAAATACACCACTGCCCTCTTATAGGGTCCTAGTTTCCGAGTAAGGACCACCAAAGCTATTCCCTGTTCTTCATAGGAATATAGCCAAAAGGATTTAGTCACATCCAGAAGTCCCAGAGCTGCAGCTCTCATTAGCTCTGCTTTTATATTTCTAAAGCCCTCCTCTAATGAATCAGTCCATTCCAAAGAGAGAGGGGTTTCTTTTAACAGTTCATATAGGGATCTTACCAGAACACCATAATCATGCATCCAAAGTCTGCATCATCCAGTCATTCCCAGGAATGTCTAGAGCTTCTTGATGGTCGACAGTCGTGGAGTTTGACAAATGGCTACTTTTCTAGCAGTTCCAAGTTCTCTCTGTCCTGTTATTTCATATCCTGGGTAGGAAACTCAGGTTTGGATTAGTTGGGCCTTTTGTCTGGTTACCCTATAACCATTCAGTCCCAGAAAATTCAATAATCCCACCATTCACTGGACACATTCTGTCTTTGTTTCTGTGGCAATTAATAGGTCATCCACATATTGTAACAGAGTCCCCATCTAGGTGGGTGCTTCCCAGAATTCTAATTCTAGTGCCAGTTTATTTCCAAAAATGGTCAGACTGTTTTTAAATCCCTGAGGTAACACCCTCCGAGTGAGCTGTGTCCTTCTTCCTGTTTCAGGGTTTTCCTCTTAAAAAGCAAATAAATTTTGACTTTCTTTGGCCAGGGGCAGACAGAAAAATGCATCCTTTAATTCCAGAATGGTAAATCACTCCTGATTAGTATTCAATTTAGTCAATAAGGTATACAGATTAGCTACTACTGGATGAATATCCTCCACAGTTTTGTTGATTGCTCTAAGATCTTGAACTAATCTGTAACTTTTCCCATCAGATTTCTTTAATGGCAAGATAGGAATATTATATTCTAATTCACATTCACTTAATAATCCATATTTTTTAAAAAATATTTATTTTGTTTCCCTTTTGATCCTCCAATTTTAAGGGGTATTGTTCTATTATAATTGGGCAGGCCCCCCTTTTATTTCTACTTTAACAGGCAAAGCATTTTTTTGCCTTACCTGGAACTTCAGATGCCCATACTCCCAGATATACCTGATTAAGGATTTCTTCTATTTCAGGGAGGTCCTCCTGTTTGCTTTTCTATTGAATTAAACTCAAAACTTCAATTAATTGATCATTTTTTACTCTTAATTCCATTTTGCCTTCTTTAAATGTTCCTTCTCACCCTAATAAAGATTTTTGGAGGATTTGGCATGTATAAAAATTTATGCATTCCTATTTGTTTTCCCAATTTATACTCTAAATGTTTCAGAAAGAATGCTTTATTTTGTTTTTGTTTCTTTTTTTTTTTCTTCGTGGCCAGTAGCTCCCACATCTGTAACAAATTATTTTCCTCTGATTTAAGATCGAATAAGTTGCTCCTGTATCCACTTAAAAATTCCACTTTATTTCCTCTAGTTCCTCGTTTTAATTTAATCAGTCAATCTGCTAGGTTAGATTCCCCAGGTCCCTGTCAGTCCAGTTCCAATTCAGTCACCAGAGCAACCCCACGGCATTCCCCCCCAGGCAATCTCACTTCCAACATCCAAACTCCTTACAGTATACACACTGATCCCATCCCACAGGAGGATTCAATTTCTCACCTCTGCCTGTCATTCCTCCTCTACCTCTGCCTCATTCTCTCACATTAGTCCCTCTACCAGTTTCTACATGTCCCAAAGCAGCCACTGTAGCCGTGCCTATAGCATGACTCAGCTCTTTCTTCTCTACATGTTTCCGATTCCAATACTCTCCACACTTCTTTAACATTCTCAAGTCCTTCTGATCTATTGCCAGTGACAGCAACCTCTTCCTCCTTATCAATAACAGATAGGGCAGATGCCGAGAGTGCTCCTCTCAGAGGTACCTGTAATACATAATCCCCCAACCTAACTTCCTGATTATTCTGTTTGGTTTGGGGTGGTTTTGGTGTTCTTTTTTTTTTTTTTAACTTTAAATATCATCCCCCCCAATATCACAGGCTGAACAACATCTCTCCAGATTAGCTTTCTGTTTTTCCTTGTCCTTTTTCAAAGCCAAAATTAGGGATCTGGCAGAGCTATATTAATTTCATATTCCGCCTGCCACTCTGGGTGTTTTCTTAAAGTGAAAAATGTATCTGCATACATCACTTCATCCCATTTTCCCTGCTGCCTCAAAAACAACATTAATTGTAACAATGCATTATAATTGAGATTTCCATTTTTAGGCCATTTCTCCTGATCTCCCGGAGTATACAATGGCCAGCATTGGTTACAATATTTCGCCAACATTTTCTTATTTACTGAGCCCCCAGGAAACCCTCCCAGTTCTTTCCAGTGTGCTAAAATGCACCCTAAAGGACTCTCCAAGATCTCTCCACTCTGCCGATTTCCCATTATTAATCTCGCATTCACACACACACACACACTCACACACACACACACACACACACACACACACACGGGATCCCACAGACACACTCCACACAGTTACACTTGAGACAGAGACAATAATTGTATCAAACGAACGACAATAACACAGTTATAACAGTCTGTCACCAATACCAAAATCACAAGACCGAATTAATCACTGTAACAAGCCACAAAATACACTCCACAGTTACAATACTTGAAACAGAGACAACATTTAATAACGCAGATATAACAGTCTGTCACCGATACCAAAATCATAAGACCAAAATCATAACTATAACAAGCCACAACATAAGTCAAATACCAGTAAAAATCCAAAACCTTTTCTACAAGACACCCACTGCATCTTTCAGGACCCAAACCACAATATGCCCCCTGATTTTTGTGTGTATATACCAATAAAACGCAAAACCTTTTCTACAAGATACCCACTGTGTCTTGAAGGACCCAAACCACAAGAAGCCCCCTGCTTCTTGTGGGTGTATACCAAACGGACGCTAGCAGCCTGGTATACGCCCTTACCCACAAGATTTCCTATCTCGATTTACAGAAGGCTTCCAAACCTTGTGTACACTTACCAAACCAATTTACCAAACCGAGATGCCCCCTACATCTTACAGACCATGTAAAAGAAAAGAATACCTTTTATGAGATGGTCCTTGTCTGCTCCAGCAGTGATGCGAATGAGTCAAGGGGTCCCTATGGGAAAATCTCCCGAGGGCCCTAGGGAGCCCTGTCCTCAGCGGGTCCTGCAGCCGAGCAGAGAGTCCCATCTGGGGTGCCAAATTGATTTGGAGAAAACTCCAGGAACTCGCCAACAAAGTTTAAGTTGACAAGCAGGTATTCTTTATTGCAGCGCCGGGAGACATGGGGGATAGCTCCTCCAAGTGTGTCTCTCCCAGGCATCAATCAGGCTGTGATTATATTGTCTTTAAACATACATATTCATTAGATTACATACATTACATCATACGTATTAGACAATGCCTCCTGTATGCATACAAAAATGTGGCAGTGGGCCTTCGGACCCCCGGTGGTTATTTCTTCATCACTTTATTTTAGGATCGTTGTCATATGAGTAACCACCAGGTGGTTCTGGCAAAGCTTATCTTAGCAATTTTGTTTTCTCTATAGTTGCTAAACAAAGCCTAACATTCTTGAGGTTACTTATTTACAACCCTATTCTTCAATCAACCCCATTCTTCAATCCACCCTATTCTTCAATCAACCCCACTCTTCAGGATGTACAAGGGAGTTGTACAAGGGGGTTGTAGGAATTTGCTTGCGTAAAAAAAGGATTGTCTGTTGTGAATGCCTACTAAGCAGAACAAAGATACCTGGTTCTATTGATAAGGAAAGAAGACACCTGATTCTATTGATAAGCAGCTATTGATAAGGAAAAGCAGACACCTCAATCTACTGATAAGGGGGAGAAGCAGATGGTTTATGGCTTGGACACCCCCCAAACCCTAAGGCCATATGTGAAGACTAAAAGGTGAAAAGTTCAAGAAGAGGAAGACTCGTTTACTTCATCTTGAAGACCCCTACCCACAGGAGGAAGACTCATTTACTTCATCTTGAGACCCCTGCCTATGACCAGAGGGGGCAATGCACAGACTCATTATAGTACGAAGCAGGGATAGGACATGAATATGTATAGGCGTATGGTGCAACCTTATGAATATATGTAACTTTAGAGAATAAATGTGGAGGGAAACAACACTGAGGCACGCATGACTTTGAGGAATTATCCCCGTGCGTCTCAGCTGAATAAAAGCATACCTACTTTACAACTTTTAATGATTTGTGGAGTCTATCCGCGTATCAATACTTCTCTTATACAGCCACTGGGGTGCAGAGAGGGAACTCTTCTTAATCCTCCCATTAGCTACAGTTTACTTTTGTCTACTCCTCCCCCACCGCTTAAACACTGTAATCTTTAACACTAACGACAGACATACACACACACAAAGCACTTAGACACAACACAAAACAAAGACGCTTTGTCTGTCTCCAGCTGCTCTCCTCGGATAACACAGAACCGCAGATCAGGACTCCACACTGGCTTCATAGCTATGCTACCTCTCGGTCACACAGAAACAGAAACACTTACTCATGGGATCCCACACACTCACACTATGGTTCCCCTTGCCCTTCTCCTGCATCTTATGGTAGCAGGTGCATCCTGGTTCCCAGAATTGAGAACGAGCGGAGACCCGGTGGGTTCACCTACCATTCACCTGTTTCCACTACGGCCATTAGCAGATCCTTCCTAGCTCCCAAAACTTGGGATGCAGTGAAAAGCCCGACTCACCCAATCCACCCTCAGGATCTCTAGTGTCCGCTCTATCAGTTGGCGAGTTTCCTGCTTGCAAGCCCTACCTACCAAGGGGAACTACGCTGTGCGCCAGACGTCTCTGTGTGCCTTACCAGCAGCCCCGGGTCAAGCGTACGCCTTACAGGCCCCCTAAATTACCTACATTTCAAGCATACTGTTTCTCCGCAACCGGCACAGGTTGTTGTCTGTCCCTGCAGTGAGCGGACGAGAAGTGGAGCTCCTCCAGGCAAGTGGCCTGGGGCGCCTAGGATGTCCGCTCCTCAGCCGATCCTGCAGCCGAACAGAGGCCTCCTGCCTGGCTCACCAAATTGATACGCGGATTGACTCCACAACTCATTAAAGTTGTAAAGTAGGTATGCTTTTTATTAAGCGCTGAGACACACGGGGATAATTCCTCAAAGTCAGGGTTAGGGTTAGGGTTAGTCTCAGTGTTGTTTCCCTCTACATTTATTCTCTAAAGTTATATAAATTCATAAAGTTGCACAATACACCTATACATATTCATGTCCTATCCCCGCTTCGTATTACAATGAGCTCGAAGGTCCTTTGCGCCTGCGCAGTGCCCGCTCTGGTCATGCGCAGGGGTCTCAAGATGAAGTAAATGAGTCTTCCTCCTGTGGGTAGGGGTCTTCAAGATGAAGTAAACGAGTCTTCCTCTTCTTGAACTTTTCACCTTTTAGTCTTCACATATGGCCTTAGGGTTTGGTCCCAGCCATAAACCATCTGCTTCTCCACCTTAACAGTAGATTCAGGGGTCTGCTTTTCCTTATCAATAGAACCAAGTGTCTGGTTTTCCTTATCAATAGTTAATGCTTTTGTTCTGCTTAGTAGGCATGATAGGTACAGACAATACCTTTGTTTAAGCAAGGGAATTCCTCTAATTCCCTTGTACAACCCCCGGGTACATTGGTCAACCCTCTGCATCACAATCACCTGGAAAAGGTGAGCAGCTGGGAACAGGACTATGGGGGGGAATATTACTAAGGAAGAAGCCTCTGTTTTATGGATGTTTTCAGCCCTTCTTAAGGTGAAGAGAGCAACCTTCAAAGAGACAGAATTAAATTTAATGTTGAAATTGTTGAAGACGTGTTATACAAAGATTGATGAGTCTACCACATTTGAGGTCTTTTTGTGGAATGGGGCAGGAGTTAAACTGTGGGACGCAGCCACAAAAGGCAATGACACTGTCAAAAATTTGTTAGTCATTTGGAGAACTATTTTAGAGATGTTTAAGTCAAAAATGATATTGTGGAGCCCAGTGCCGCCCCACCCCCCTCGAACCTCCGCCGTTTGTCGCCACAGCTGTGAAGAGTGAGGACAGAGATGAAGATGATCCTTTTGACCCACGCCCTATTGACCCCAAGAAGGGGCCTGTGCACATGCATCAGACTGCTGTTGTTGCTGCTCCTGAGATTCTTATGCCTGGTAATTCTGATGTTGACCTGGATGGTCCTTTTAACCCGGGGCCTATTCATCTGTAAAAGGAGCCTGATTTCTATCCCCCAGATCCTCATGTTAAATGCACAGCTGTAAAGGGAGAAGCGAGACCAGTGGGGATGCAGACGTATTCTGTGCTTTCCCGGTGGTGTATGTGATGGGTCAAGACCCGCGGTGGGAAGGTCTCTCATATGCTCTTATCAGGGGTATCGGGCAAACTGTGGTGGACTGTGGCGGACTGTGGACTTGGGACCCCATATACAACTCATTTGATACAGTCTCTCTGTGATACTCATGTACTAGAACTTGGTAAATATAAGTATGTCCAGTTTTCTATCAAACTTTGGAGATCTTTATAGATATTGCTGGCCACTTCTTCCGACGTAGGCTGGCCACCTGTGTTGGAATGAGTGTGCATTTTAGTCAGTTGTCGTAGTTTTAACCCAACCAGACAGCTTGTTACCCACTCCCCCCCCTTTCTTGCCCTCCCCCTACTCCCGGAGGGACGGAGAGGAGAATCAGAAAGAATGCAACTCCCACGGGTTGAGATAAGAACAGTTTAGTAACTAAGGTATAACACAAATCACTACTGCTGCCACCAATAATAGTAATAATAAAGGAAATAACAAGGGAAGAGAATACAACACCCCATCAACAGGCAACTGATAACTCGCACCCCAGCCCGATCAAGCACCGACCGATACCTCCTCCAACCCCTGCAGTCCCTCTTCGCCCTTCCAGATAACTCCCAGTTACCTCCTGGGCATGACATGCTGTGGTATGGAATACCTCTTTGGTCAGTTTGGGTCAGGTGTCCTGTCTCTGCTTCCTCCCGGCTTCCCTCCTCCCTGGCAGAGCATGAGGCTCACAAAGGCCTTGGCCAAACCAAAACATCATTTTTATCAGCTCTGTTCCCAGCTGAAAGTCAAAACACAGCACTGCAACAGCTACCAAGAAAGAGAAAAATGACTGCTACTGCTAAAACCAGGACATCAGTATAAAAGCCCAAGCCTCATGCAATGTGGGGGAGGCACAGCCTCTGCAGGGACACCCTCTAAAGTTGAGCCTGCCACCTCACACTGTGATGATGCTTCTTGGAGCTGGTTTCCTGATAGTCTTCACAAGGTCCTTGTGCCACATTCTGTACGTGGGATTGTAGTGGGAGTAAGGATTGTATGGATTTTGTGTTTCAAATACTGTAGTTGTGTGGAGTGTGCTTGTGGGATCCCATATGTGTGTGTGTGTGCGTGAGTGTGATGCAGAGGGTTGACCAATGTACAAGGGGGTTGTACGGAGGGGTTGTACAGGGGGGTTGTACAGGGGGGGTTAGAGGAATTTGCTTGCCTAGACAAGGTATTGTCTGTTGTAAATGCCTACTAAGCAGAAGAAAGACACCTAGTCCTATTGATAAGGAAAAGCAGACACCTGGTCCTATTGATAAGGAAAAGTAGACACCTAGTCCTATTGATAAGGAAAAGTAGACACCTATTTCCATTGATAAGGAAAAGCAGACACCTGGTTCTATTGATAAGCGGACACCTGATTATAATGATAAGTATCTATTGATAAGGAAATGCAGAGACATGATTCTATTGATAAGTAGCTATTGATAAGGAAAAGCAGACCCCTGATATGGGGGAGAAGATGGTTTATGGCTGGGGCACCGACCAAACCCTAAGGCCATATGTGAAGACTAAAAGGTGAAAAGTTCAAGAAGAGGAAGACTCATTTACTTCATCTTGAGACCCCTGCCCATGACCAGAGGGGGCACTGCGCAGGCACAAAGGACTTTCTAGGTCATTATAATACGAAGCGGGGATAGAATATGAATATGTATAGGTGTATTGTGCAACCTTTTGACTTCAGAGGATAAATGTAGAGGAAAACAACACTGACACGCACATGACTTTGAGGAATTATCCCTGTGTGTCTCAGCACTGAACAAAAGCATACCTGCTTTACAACTTTTAACGAGTTGTGTTGTCTATCCGCGCATCAATTTGGCGAGCCAGGCAGGAGATCTCTGTCAACTGCAGGACCGGCTGGGAGACGGATATCCCAGGCACCCCAGGCTGCTTGCCTGGAGGAGCTCCGCTTCTCGTCCGCTCACTGTGGGGACAGACAACAACCTGTGCCACCTGCGGAAAAACGGTATGCTTGAAATTTATTTTAGTAATTTTGGGGGTCTATAAGTCGTACGCTTGACCCGGGGCTGCTGGTAAGGCGCGCAGAGACGTCTGGCGCACAGCGTAGTTCCCCTTGGTAGGTAGGGCTTGCAAACGGCGGGGAACTCGCCGACAAAGAGAGCGGCCGCTAGCGACCCTGAGAGTGGGTCGGGTGAGTTCAGAAAATCGCCAGCAGGGGCTGCCGTAAACCAAGCGAGTTCCAGGTTTTGGCTGCATCTCAGATTTCGGGAGCCAAGAGGAGGGTAAGCGAAACCGCTGTGTGAATGTGTGGGATACCGTGTGTACTCTTGTGTGACTGAGACGTGGCATAGCTATGAAGCGAGTGCGGAGTCCTAATCCGCGGTTCCGTATTCTCCGTGAGGAGAGCGGCCGGAGACGGACGAAGTGTTTATGTTTCCTTTCTATTGTCTTGTGTGTCTTGCTTGTAACTAAAGGCAGTTTAAAATTAGGGGAGGGAGCAACTGCCCCTCCTACGGGGGCTACCTTCACGCCAGACACCAAGAAAAGATTCTATGTGTGCCTTGTGGGAGTGAAGGGTACAGTGGTATTGTGGGAGTGCAACTGTATGGGACAGTGGCATTTCATGTGGGTGCCTTGTGGGAGTTACGTGTACAGTGGCATTGTGGGAGTGTACGGTGGCATTTCACGTGGATATTGTGCCTTGTGGACATTGTGGTTGTGTGCCCTGTACGGTGGTATTGTGGCTGTGTGCCTTGTGGGAGTTAAGTGGACGTGACTGTGGTATTGTGGCTGTGTGCCTTGTGGAAGTTAAGTGGACGTAACGGTGGTACTGTGGCTGTGTGCCTTCTGGGAGTTAAGTGGACGCGACGGTGGTATTGTGGCTGTGTGTGGCATTGTGGGAGTTAAGTGGATGTGACGGTGCCATTGTGGACCTTGTGGGAGTTAAGTGGACGTGACAGTGAAATTGTGGCTGTGTGCCTTGTGGGACTTAAGTGCGTGGCATTGTGCCTTGTGGGAGTTAAGTAAACGTGACGGTGGCATTGTGGCTGCGTGCCTTGTGGGAGAGTGGCTGCATTTCATGTGGATATTGTGGCTGTGTGACTGTAACTGTATGTGGTGACAGTGTGTCCACTGCAAAGTTTTTTAGTCATACAGAATTCCGGTGGGCTAGATATTGTTCTGGATAATCAGAAATTTCTGGCTGGCCGTTTCTTGGAACTAAGATAAGTGGATTAATCTGTGGCGGAGCCACAGAGTCCTGGGGAGTTCTCGGGAAGTGAGAAAAACCTGAGAACGTGTTTGTAAAAGTATCAAAGAAGTTTGAGGAGACGTGATTACAAAGGAGAAAGTAAAATGGGAATAAACTAAAGTAAAGAAATATTAAGAAAGAGCCCCTTAGGGTGTATTTTGGTAAATTGGAAAGAAATTACAGGGCCCGAGGGCTCAGAAAATAAGAAAACCCTGATTAAGTACTGTAACCAATGGTGGCCTCTCCATAAATTAGAAGACAAGGTGAAGTGGCCACTTAATGGGACACTGGATTATAATACTATGTTACAATTAATGTTATTTTTAAGAAGGGAAGTGGGATGAAGTATCATATGCAGATATGTTCTTCACTCTCCGAAACCACCCGGAATGGCAGAGAGCCTGTGGGATAATACCACCCCAGGATCCCTTGGTATTAGCCCTTGAAAGGGATAATAAAGAAAAAATTAAGCCTAAGCAATGCTGTTCATCATGTGATATAGGTCAGAGATGTATTAAACAGGATAAAATTTACCAAGATGCAAACCAGGAATTAATAGATGTGTTTAAGCCCCCACCAAAGGGACAGGTGGACACAGACTCAGAAGACACCATTACTCCCCTGGGGAGTCCAGTCTCCTCACGAACCCGACAAAACCAGCAAAGACATGTCCTGCAAGCACCTCTTTGGGAAGCAGTAGGTCCTGAAGGAACTCCAGTGCTGATTAAAGTACCGTTCTCCACCTTGGATTTGGAAATATGGAGAAAGGTGGCAAAGGATTATCGTAACGATCTACAAAACATTTGCAGTTCATTATAAAACAACATAATCCAGAATGGAGTGACATGCAGTTATTATTAGAAGCAATGATGGAAACAGAAAAACAACTGATACTAAAAACAGCAAGAGAACTAGCTGAAGACTATTACAAAGTAAAACAAGAAGATGTAAGGGAATTTTTTCCACTTCAGGATCCAAAATGGGATCCCAACCGTTTGGCAGAGTTAGAAAAAATTACAAGCTTACCAATAATGGATTGTAAAAGGAGTCGAGAGGGCAATACCAAAAACCATAAACTGGTCAGCACTATATGCGGTGAAACAAGGCCCTTCAGAATCACCATCGGAATTCTTAGATCGATTAAGAGATGCTATGCGCCGTAACACGCCATTAGACCCTGGATCAGAGATAGGAATACAGCAATTAGTATCTTTATTTTTAGGACAATCTACTGGAGACATTAGGAGGAAACTCCAAAGGTTACGACCAACAGAAAGTAGAAATTTAGAGATTTTGCTGGACGAAGCATGGCGAGTATTCAGTAACCGGGAGGAAGGTTATAAGCAAGAAATACGAAGATTGATGGCAGTAGTGGAAGAAGGGGGAAGAAGAGACAAAAGACAACGACCCCAACTGGGTAGAGATCAATGTGCATTGTGTAAAAAGTTTGGACATTGGAAGAACGAATGTCCGGAAAACAAAAAGAACTGCCGTCCAAACAGGGCTACTAAAGGAAGGGTGGTTGCGCATGTGAAGGAAGAATGACGAGAACCAGAGGAATCTTCCCTAGCAGATCCACTGGTTATGATGAAGCTAGGGGGCGAGGAGAAGGAGGTGGAATTTTTGGTTGATACAGGCGCAACATATTCTGTTTTAAACAAAGCCTTAATGCCCTTAGGGGATGATTATATTATGGTAAAAGGGGCAACTGGCCAAAGTGAGAAGGCGTATTTTTGTAAACCATTGAAATATCAATTGGGAAAGCAATGGGGCATTCATAAATTCTTATATATGCCTAATTCCCCAAAAGCTCTCCTAGGGAGAGACTTACTGGAACATTTGGGAGCAATTATTACTTTCAGAGGAGGCGAGATTACTTTAAAAGTAAATGGCCAACAATATATAGAGATGTTAAGTTTAGTTTTAATTGCCAATCATGTTGTGGAACAAATCAGGGAAGATATATTGGACCAAGTATTCCCAGGGTTATGGGCCACAAACATACCTGGGAGGGCCAAAAATGCACCCCCGATACAGATTAAGCTCAAGGAGGGAAAACAGCCAGTCGGGATTAAACAGTACCCTCTGAAAAAGAAAGATAAAGAAGGAATTTACTCAATAATTGAGAATTTCCTACAACTGGGACTGTTAAAGGAGTGCCAGTCAGATTTTAATACCCCTATTTAACCTGTTCAGAAACCTGACGGGTCATACCGAGTGGTACAAGATTTACGAGCTGTCAACAAAATAACTGAGGATCTTTACCCTGTAGTAGCAAATCCATGCACTTTGCTAGCATGTTTAACACCAGAGCTAACTTGGTTTACCATTTTAGATTTAAAGGATGCCTTCTTTTGCCTCCCTCTCCACGAAGCCAGCCAGAAAATCTTTGCATTTGAATGGGAAAGCCCTAAGAGTGGGCGCAAAACCCAGGTCATGTGGATGGTGCTGCCTCAAGGATTTAAGAACAGCCCCACTCTGTTTGGAGAACAACTTTCAAAAGACTTAGAATCCTGGGAGGCTCCGCCAGGAGAAGGGAAGCTACTGCAGTACGTAGATGACATCTTAATTGCCACCCAGACAGAAGAAACCTGTGTGGCTTGGACAGTAAGCCTCTTAAATTTCCTGGGACTCCAGGGATATAGGGTGTCTAAGAAAAAGGCTCAGGTAGTGAAACAGAAAGTGGTTTACCTGGGCTATGAGATTAGTGCTGGACAACGGACTTGAGGGCAAGATCATAAGGAAGCATTATGTCAAACCCCGAAACCCCGGACAATAAAAGAATTGCGAACCTTCCTGGGTATGACAGGGTGGTGCAGGCTGTGGATTTACAACTATGGGCTGCTTGTAAAGCCCCTATATACACTCATTGTCAATGGAAATAGAAACCTCCAATGGACAAAGGAGGCCATGCAGGCCTTTGGCCAGCTGAAGAATGCTCTCATGTCAGCTCCAGCTCTAGGACTTCCAGACGTGAGCAAACCATTCTTTCTATTTTCTCATGAGATGCAAGGGATTGCCCTGGGAATACTAGCACAAGACTTGGGTCCATACCGACGAGCAGTTGCTTATTTTTCTAAGCAGTTAGACGTAACGACAAGAGGATGGCCTGGGTGCCTTAGAGCCGTCGCAGCAGTCGTGCTGAATATCCAAGAAGCACGCAAATTTACCTTGGGCCAGAGAATGACAGTCCTAGTGTCCCATACAGTGTCTGCAGTACTGGAAATGAAAGGTGGACACTGGCTTTCCCCTCAGAGGTTCCTGAGATACCAAGCTGTCATTGTGGAACAAGATGATATAGAGATAGTGGTAACTAACATTGTCAACCCAGCTTCTTTCCTTAGTGGAAATGAAGGAGAACCTGCACACCACGATTGCCTGGACACTATTGAAGCCACATACTCCAGTCGCCCAGACCTGAAAGATACCCCTTTGGACAACGCAGAAACCTGGTTTACTGATGGAAGCAGCTATATCACCAGTGGAAAGCGACATGCTGGGTATGCAGTCACCACCTGCAGAGAAGTAATAGAATCTGGACCCTTGCCAATAAACACTTCCGAGCAAAAGGCGGAACTGACCGCACTGACTAGAGCTCTGGAACTAGCAAAAGGGAAAAGGATAAACCTCTATACAGATTCAAGATATGCATTCGGAGTTGTACATGCACATGGTGCCATTTGGAAGGAGAGAGGACTGTTGAAGTCACATGGGAAAAATATCAAACATGCACAAGGAATATTGAGACTATTGGAAGCGGTCCAACAACCTGAGAAGGTGGCAATTATGCGCATCAAAGCACACCAGAAAGTGAGCTCAGAATTAGAAGAAGGAAATGAGCTGGCGGACAGAGAGGCAAAAGAAGCGGCAAAGGGTGAGATAACAATTGAAGGAGTTTTAGTTCCTGATGGGAAAATTTCTCTGGAAGGCAAGCCAAACTCTAATAAGGAAGGTCAGAAATTGATTATAGATCAGGATGGAACATTTAATGAGGAAGGGTGGGCTAGTACACCACAGGGGAGGCTAATTGTTCCCTCATGCTTGTTATGGGCCCTTATAAAAAATGAACATCAGAAAACCCATTGGGGAGTGGATGCCTTACATAAATATTTAATAAACAAAATCCTAGCTAGAAATTTATATGCTACCATCCAACAAGTAACTCAGGAATGTGATCTTTGCCTTCAAACAAATCCCAAAATTACTCCCAAGCTTAAAGTAGGCCAAATTGGCATAGGTAATGGACCAGGCCAACAATGGCAGATTGACTTTACGGAACTGCCAAGAAAAAGGGGGTATAGACATTTGTTGGTACTAACAGACACCTTTTCAGGTTGGCCAGAAGCCTTTCCAACAAGAAGCGCACAAGCCCGGGAGGTATCAAAAATATTGTTACAGGAAATAATACCACGCTTTGGAGTTCCAGCCACTATATCTTCAGGTAGAGGACCACATTTTGTTTCAAAAGTGGTACAACAAATTAACAAACATTTAGGTATTGATTGGCAACTTCATACTCCCTACCGTCCTCAGTCAAGTGGTCAGGTGGAGAAAATGAACCACCTAATTAAACAACAAATTGTGAAATTGGGTCAGGAGGCCAGTTTACCTTGGCCTCAGACACTTCCGTTAGCCCTGTTGAAAATTCGAACTAAACCAAGAACTCGAGAAGGGTTGAGTCCTTTCGAAATTCTGTATGGAAGACCATATGGGGTCCAACAGGGAACGTCTCTCCAAGTGGGAGAAGAGACTATGAATAATTATATAATAGAGTTAGGAAAACAGCTCAGGAAAATTGAAAAATATGTGGCTGGAACTCGAAACAGAGGACTGGATAGTCCCGTACATAATATACAACCTGGAGATTATGTGTATATAAAATCTTTCAGACCTACAGGGGAAGAAGACCTCGAACCACGGTGGAAAGGGCCGTTCCAAGTACTACTCACAACTTTCACAGCTATCACAGTTAGAGAACAAAACGTCTGGATTCATCGTACTCGAGTCAAGAAGGCTCCAAAGGCACCCTGGAAAATCACATCAAGCGGCAATGACAGACTGAAATTAAAACTAACTCGCGAAAAATAGATTCATCCATGGGTGTCAACACAATGTTGCAGTTGTAATCAGAATATAAATCCGACTATCACTTACTACCTGGATATGAGATAAGGGCAGTATAGTGCAAGTGCTGCACATACTGTATGAAGCTAGGCCCAATTATAATAGACAAACATATTTAAATAACATAGTTGGTTATGAAGCAGTTATTAATACTAATCCTTTATATCGATACCATGGTCCAAGCCATAGATAAAGAAACGTCAATACTGGGTTCAAATACGAATGTCTGGCTCACCTGGGCAAACAAGACTGGGATTACTGATTTTTGCCTGACCTTGGCACAGGTGGAAAATACCTTTCAAACGTGCCTAATTGGTATACCATGATTCGGAGAAAACTCCAGGAAAAAACTTGCCAACAAAGTTTTCAAGTTGACAAGCAGGTATTCTTTATTGCGGCGCCGGGAGACACGGGGGATAAATCCTCCTAACATGTGTCCCCGTATTGCTATACAAGCCACCCTTATATAGTCCCTGGGCATACATACATATTCATGAGGCTACGTATGGATTACATCATTTTCCTGAGAGTTCCCCGCATGCGTACAGAATTGTGGTGGTGGTCTCTGAGGGTCGTTTACTTCTTCCAACAAACTTCATCACTTCTGGCAGCCTTTGAAGCACGCGCAGTAGATGCTCATACCAGTTTAATTGGTTCGTTAGCACCAGAGACATAATAATCCTCCTATCCTCCTACTTATCAGTTAGTTTAACTGTAGCCCATCCTGGACACCTGCCATTCCCAGATACTCCTTATCCCTGTGTCCTGTTCTTCTAGACTGTTTTTCTTAAAACTAGGCCAACTATAACGATTTATCTTGTGAGAATTCTCAGTATGTTCTCTAGTTGTACTCTATTTTTTTTTTCTCTATGTATCATGCACCTCAGTAATTTTCCATTGCTACTGTTACAAAGCCATCAAACTTAACATTACTTAAAATTACTTATAAAAGTTTCTATATCCCATTTTGTGATTTTGTGCCCCTTTGTCTCAACCATACTTGAACCCCTTTGATTTTCAGGGATGGGTAAGGAATGATTCAATTATAAATCTTACCACAGTGATCAAAATGGTCAAAAGAGCTCATGGGACCGATTGGACAGTTGCATCAGCCCAAATGGGGGTAATAATAAAAAACTTAAATCATTCCACTATCCCCTATATTCCACTATATTATGGTATCATAATATGACCGCTTACTGCTCAGGATCATCTCCAGTGTTACGGTACAGTGATGAATATCCTAAAGCTCTACCCTCAGGATATTTCTTGATATGTGGAGACCGTGCATAGACAGGAATTCCTTCTAAACCCTTTGGAGGACCATGTTATCTAGGTAAATTATCCCTTTTTGCAGCCTCCAAAAGGCATTTAGTCCAGGATATGAAGCATAGCCTTCGCAGACACAAACAATCCATTGGGCAATTAGGCCCGAATTGCAAATCCACTTTGAGAATCTGGAATCACATCGCAAGTGTCATGGTTTAACCCCAGACAGACAACTTGTGCACTTACTCCCAGTGAGTGGTGCCAGGCTGGAAGCAATCGAGGCCCACGTTAGTCCCCCCCCTTCCCCAGGGGCTGCCCCCCCTTACCCGCTCCCAGAAGGATGGGGAGGAGAATCGAAAGAATGCAACTCCCACGGGCTGAGATAAGAACAGTCTAGCAACTAATGTACAATACAAATCCCACCACTGCCACCAATGACAACAATGATAAGAGAAAATAGCAAGGGAAAGGAGCACAATACCACGCGCCGATCCACGAGTCCGACCCGGCCGACCCCCCATCCTTCCGGCCACTCCCAGTTCCCCCCTGGGCATGACGTGCTGTGGTATGGAATACCTCCTTGGTCAGTTTGGGTCAGGTGTCCTGTGTCCGCCTCCTCCCAGCTTCCTCTCCTCCCTGGCAGAGCATGAAGCTCACAAAGTCCCTGGCCAAACCAAAACATAATTTTCATCAGCTTTGTTCCCAGCCCGAAAGCCAAAACACAGCACTGCACCAGCTACCAAGAAGGAGAAAAAAATGACTGCCGGTGTTAAACCCAGGACAGCAAGATTTTTGGCAGCATTATTTGTACCAAGTATAGCTGCGGGAAAAGCATTGCCAGATATACATCATTTGGCATGTTGGGCGGCTAAGCAATTGACACAGACGCAGATAGTGTAAGACATGCATCTTTACAAAACCGAGCAGCAACTGACTTTTCATTATTGGACCATGGACATGGTTGTGAGGTTTTCGAAGGTATGTGCTGCATGAACTTATCTGACCATTATGAATCAATTCATTCTAAGCTCTGAAAATTGCAGGAAAATATGCAAGAGCTTAGAGTTGTTAGAGGCGGATTGGATGAATGGCTAAATAACCTAGGAGTTACTGGATGGTTCAGGGAAATACATAAACAAGGCCTTCTAATCTTGGTTATAGGACTACTCATTTTAATGATTGTACCTTGCATAATACAATATATATTTACCGCTGAGACCTCGGATGAAGATAGGTCAACGGAGCGGTCTGCCTTAGTCGATGAGGAATGGGTTAAAGACCAGTTGAGCAATCTGGATATCCATAAATCCATGGGTCCAGATGGGATGCACCCGTGGGTGCTGAGGGAACTGGCTGAGGTCATTGCTAGACCGCTCTCCATCATCTTTACCAAGTCTTGGGAAACGGGAGAGGTGCCTGAGGACTGGAGGAAAGCAAATGTCACTCCTGTCTTCAAAAAGGGCAAGAAGGAGGACCCGGGTAACTATAGACCGGTTAGCCTCACCTCCATTCCTGGGAAAGTGATGGAACACCTTATCCTTGGTGCCATCTTAAGGCATATCAAGGATAAGAGGGTTATGAGGGGCAGTCAACATGGCTTCACCAAGGGGAAGTCGTGCTTGACCAATCTCGTAGCCTTTTATGAGGAAATAACACGGTGGATGGATGATGGCAGAGCGGTGGATGTGGTCTACCTCGACTTCAGCAAAGCGTTTGACACGGTCTCCCACAGCATCCTTGCGGCTAAATTGAGGAAGTGTGGTCTGGATGATCGGGTAGTGAGGTGGACTGTGAACTGGCTGAAGGAGAGAAGCCAGAGAGTTGTAGTCTATGGGGCGGAGTCTAGTTGGAGGCCTGTATCTAGTGGAGTGCCTCAAGGGTCGGTACTGGGACCAGTATTATTTAATATATTCATCAACGATTTAGATGAGGGAATTGAGTGTACTATCAGCAAGTTTGCTGATGACACTAAGCTGGGAGGGGTGGCCGACACGCCAGAAGGCTGTGCTGCCATCCAGAGGGACCTGGACAGGCTGGAGAGCTGGGCGGGGAATAACTTGATGAAATATAACAACGGAAAGTGTAGAGTCCTGCATCTGGGCAGGAACAACCCCAGGTTCCAGTATAGGCTGGGGAACGACCTGTTAGAGAGCAGTGTAGGGGAGAGGGACCTGGGGGTCCTGGTGGACGACAGGGTGACCATGAGCCGACACTGTGCCCTTGTGGCCAAGAAGGCCAATGGCATCCTGGGGTGTATTAGAAGGGGGGTGGTTAGTAGGTCGAGAGAGGTCCTCCTTCCCCTCTACTCTGCCCTGGTGAGACCTCATCTGGAATATTGTGTCCAGTTCTGGGCCCCTCAGTTTAAAAAGGACAGGGACCTGCTGGAGAGAGTCCAGCGCAGGGCAACTAAGATGATTAAGGGAGTGGAGCATCTCCCTTATGAGGAAAGACTGAGGGAGCTGGGTCTCTATAGTTTGGAGAAGAGGAGATTGAGGGGTGACCTTATTAGTGTATATAAATATATAAAGGGGGAGTGTCACGAGGATGGAGCCAGGCTCTTCTCAGTGGCAAACAATGAAAGGACAAGGGGTAATGGGTACAAATTGGAGCACAAGAGGTTCCACTTAAACCTGAGAAGAAACTTCTTCTCAGTGAGGGTGACGGAACACTGGAACAGGCTGCCCAGGGAGGTTGTGGAATCTCCTTCTTTGGAGACATTCAAAACCCGCCTGGACACGTTCCTGTGTAACCTTATCTAGGTGTTCCTGCTCCGGCAGGGGGATTGGACTAGATGATCTTTTGAGGTCCCTTCCAATCTCTAACATACTGTGATACTGTGATACTGTGATATCAAGATCACTTCATAAATTGATGGAAGGAACATGGATAACTGTCATAAATAATGTAAAAATTTATTAACATTATAGAAAAAGGGGGGATTAATGCAGAGGGTTGACCAGTGTACAGGGGGGTTGTACAAGGTTGTACAAGGGGGTTGTACGTGGGGGTTAGAGGAATTTGCTTGCCTAGACAAGGCATTGTCTGTTGTAAATGCCTACTAAGCAGAACAAAGACACCTAGTCCTATTGATAAGAAAAGCAGACACCTGGTCCTATTGATAAGCGGACACCTGATTACAATGATAAGTATCTATTGATAAGGAAATGCAGAGACATGATTCTATTGATAAGTAGCTATTGATAAGGAAAAGCAGGCGCCTGATTCCGGGGAGAAGCAGATGGTTTATGGCTGGGGCACCAACCAAACCCTAAGGCCATATGTGAAGACTAAAAGGTGAAAAGTTCAAGAAGAGGAAGACTCATTTACTTCATCTTGAAGACCCCTACCCACAAGAGGAAGACTCATTTACTTCATCTTGAGACCCCTGCCCATGACTAGAGGGGGCACTGGGCAGACGCAAAGGACTGTCTAGGTCATTATAATACGAAGCGGGGATAGAATATGAATATGTATAAGCGTATTGTGCAACCTTCTGACTTTAGAGGATAAATGTAGAGGGAAACAACACTGAGACGTGCATGACTTTGAGGAATTATCCCCGTGTGTCTCAGCGCTGAATAAAAGCATACCTACTTTACAACTTTTAATGAGTTGTGGAGTCAATCTGCGCATCATGTGTGTTGAGGGCAGATGGTGTTCTGTGTATTTTTTGTTGTTGGGTTCACGTAAAAGTTTTTAACAGGTAGCAAATTAACATTTTGGGCAAGAAAGTGTCAATGCAAAAGTGCGGTTCCCGGCAGGAATTTATGGATGCTGCTGAAGCAGGCAGGCAGCTGTAGCTTCTGCTGAGCAGGCAGGCATTTACAGCTGCTGCGGAGCAGGCTGGCACTTTTAGCTGTACAAAGCAGGGTGAGCAACTTCGGAAAAAAAAAGTTATTTGATAAGAGGTGGGTACCCATGTTCAAAAGAAGCTGCCCTCCGATTCTGCTCACAGTGCTCCACCGGTGGAATGGCCAGGATGGACAATGGAGCCGTGGAGTGAAGAAGGAAAGAAAAACAAAACAGAAAAAACCACAACAAAAGAAAAAACACCAAACAAACCTCTCGATCTGTTGAAGTATTGGAGCAGTTTGTAGAGACAGCACAAACAAAGCCTAAAGCGTGCCTGCAATACGCTGGGTGCAAGGTAGGAACCTTGCTTAGTGTGCTTAAAGCAACCTGGGGGTGAATCCAAGACTAGGAGGAACAGATCGGTTGAAACAAGAACTGCTAACTGAAAAAGCAAGAGGGGTAGTGCGACCACAAGCTTTATTGATGCAGAGGGTTGACCTATGTACAGGGGGGTTGGACAGGGGGATTAGAGGAATTCACTTGCTTAAGCAAAGGTATTGTCTGTACCTATCATGCCTACTAAGCAGAACAAAGGCACTAACTATTGATAAGGAAAAGCAGACACTTGGTTCTATTGACAAGTTAAAGCAGATTCCTGATTCTACTGATAAGCACCTCTTGATAAGGAAAAGCAGACCCCTGAATCTACTGTTAAGGGGGAGAAGCAGATGGTTTCTGGCTGGGACCAAACCCTAAGGCCATATGTGAAGACTAAAAGGTGAAAAGTTCAAGAAGAGGAAGACTCATTTACTTCATCTTGAAGACCCCTACCCACAGGAGGTAGAGTCATTTACTTTATCTTGAGACCCCTGCCCATGACCAGAGGGGGCACTGCGCAGGTGCAAAGGACCTTCTAGCTCATTGTAATACAAAGCGAGGATAGGACATGAATATGTATAGGCATATGGCGCAACCTTATAAATATAGAGGGAAACAACACTGAGACATGCATGACTTTGAGGAATTATCCCCGTGCATCTCAGCGCTTAATAAAAAGCATACCTACCTTACAACTTTAAGGAGTTGTGGAGTCAATCCGCGCATCAATTTGGCGAGCCAGCCAGGAGGCCTCTGTTCAGCTGCAGGATCGGCTGAGGGGCGGGCATCCTAGGCGCCCCAGGCCGCTTGCCTGGAGGAGCGCTGCTTCTCGTCCGCTCACTGCAGGGACAGACAACAACCTGTGCCGGCTGTGGAGAAACGGTATGCTTGAAATTTAGGTAATTTAGGGGGCCTGTAAGGCGTACGCGTGGCCCAGGGCTGCTGTTAAGGTGAGCAGAGACATCTGGTGCACAGCGTAGTTCCCCTTGGTAGGTAGGGCTTGCAAGCAGGGAACTCGCCGACTGATAGATCGGCTGCTAGCGACCCTGAGGGTGGATCGTGTCAGTCTGGGTTTTCGCTGCATCCCAAGTTTTGGGAGCAGGACGAACCTGCTACCATAAGAAGCAGGAGAAGGGTAAGCAGAACCATAGTACTGTTATAAAAATTCCATCTTGGCCATGATCTGATTTAATTAATTTTTTATTATGATAGCGGAATAGACTCCACAACTTCGTTAAAGTTGTAAAGTAGGTATGCTTTATTCAGCTGAAGACGCACGGGGGATTGGTCCTCCAAAAGTCATGCGTGCCTCAGTGTTGTTTCCCTCTACATTTATCCTCTAAAGTTACAAGGTTGCACAATACGCTTATGCATATTCATATTCTATCCCCTCTTCGTATTATAATGACCTAGAGAGTCCTCTGCGCCTGCGCAGTGCCCCCTCTGGTCATGGGCAGGGGTCTCAAGATGAAGTAAATGAGTCTTCCTCCTGTGGGTAGGGGTCTTTAAGATGAAGTAAATGAGTCTTCCTCTTCTTGAACTTGTCACCTTTTAGTCTTCACACATATGGTCTTAGGGTTTGGTCGGTGCCCCAGCCATAAACCATCTGCTTCTTCCTGTATCCGGCGTCTGCTTTTCCTTATCAATAGTTACTTATCATTATAATCAGGTGTTTTCTTATCAGTAGGACCAGGTATCTGCTTTTGCTTATCAGTAGGACTTGGTGTCTTTGTTCTGCTTAGCAAGCACTTACAACAGACAATACCTTGTCTAGGCAAGTAAATTCCTCTAACACAAGCAAATTCCTCTAACCCCCCCTGTACAACCCCCCTGTACATTGGTCAACCCTCTGCATCAATACATTGTTACAATGAATGTTGGTTTTGAGGTGGCCAGGAAAATGGGATTTTCATATACAGATATGTTTTTCACTTTAAGAAACCACCCGGAGTGGCAGGCAGAAAGTGAAATTAATATAGCTCTGCCAGATCCCTAATTTTGGCTTTGAAAACGGACAGGGAAAAACTGAAAGCTAAGCTTCAGAGATGTTGTTCAGCCTGTGATATTGGGGAATGATCTTTAAAAGTTATAAATAGGAAAATTAATATCACAGATACCTCCGAGAGGAACACCCTCTATATCTGTCCTATCAGATATTGATAAGGAGGAGGAGATTGCTGTCACCTGCAACAAGCAGCGCATTCACATTAAACCAGAAGTGCTGTTGCAGAGGCAGGCATCTGAAACCTCTGCAGAGCAGGGTGAGCAACTGTGAAAAAAAAAAAGGGGGGGGAAACCAAGTGGAAAGGAGGGGAGCTTGCGCAGCTTTTGTGTTTGAGCACGGGATGGGTGCTGGGGCAGGCAAACAAGTGGGAACAGACATGGTGACAGACGGGACTGAGGGGTTGCTGAACAAATGTGGGGGTTGTTGAATAAATGTGGACAGAAGTGCTTTGATGGAGGAGGAATGTCGGGCAAAGGTGGGAGAAGTGGGTTCTTCTCCTATGGGACCAGATCGGTGTGTGTGTGCTGTGGGGAGTTTTGAACCTTGGAAGTGAGACTGCCCTGCGGGGGAGGGAGTGCCATGGGGTGGCTCCGGTGGCTGAATTGGAACTAGACGGACAAGGGACTTGAGGAATCTACCATAACAGATTCACTGGTTAAATTAAAACTATGAACTAGAGGAAATAAAGTGGGATTTTAGTGCTAACAGGAGCAACTTATTCGGCGTTAAATCAGAGGGAAAAGAATTTGTTACAGATGTGGGAGCTACTGGCCACAAAGGAAAAGAAAAAAAAACCAAACAACAAAACAACAAAACCGCAACCCTTAAAGTACAAATTGGGATAACAAATAGGAATGCATAAAATTTTTATGCATGGTAAATTCTCCAAAATCTTCATTAGGGCAAGAAGCAACATTTAAAGAAGGCAAAATGGAATTAAGGGTTAAAAACCAATTAATTGCAGTTTTGACTTTATCGTTAATTCAACAGAAAAAGCAAACAGGAGGACCTCCCTGAAATAGAAGAAATCCTTAATCCAGGTATATCTGGGAGTATGGGCATCTGAAGTTCCAGGTAAGGTGAAAAATGCTTTGCCTTTTAACGTAGAAATAAAAAGGGGGACCTGCCCAATTAGAATAAAACAATATTCCCTAAAATTGCAGGAAAGGGAATTAAAAAAAATAATAAAGAAATCATTTATATTAATTGAATGTGAATTGGAATATAATACTCCTGTCTTGCCAGTAAAGAAACAAAGTTGCAGATTGGTTTAAGATCTCAGGAATCAACAAGTTTATAGAGGATATTCATCCAGTAATAGCTAATCTGTATACCTCATGGACTATATTGAATCAGAAATGATTTGCCATCTTGGATTTAAGGACTCTTTCTTTTGCTTACCATTGGCCAAAGAAAACCAGAATTTATTTGCTTTTGAATGGGAAAATCCTGATACAGTAAGGAAAACCCAATTAACTTGGACAGTATTATCTCAAGTTTTTTAAAACAGTTGAATGATTTTTCAAAATCAGTTATCACTGGAACTAGAATCATGGAAACCACCCACTCTGATGGGGACTCTGTTACAATATGTGGATGACCTATCAATTGCTACTGAAACAAAGGAAGAATGTACCCAGTGAATGGTGGGATTATTGAATTTTTTGGGACTGAATGCTTATTGGGTAAGCAGAGAAAAGACCCAACTAATCCAAACCCGAGTTTCCTACCTAGGATATGAAATAACCGAGGACAGGGAGAACTTGGAACTGCTAGAAGATAAGCCATTTGTCAAACTCCACGACTGTCGACTGTCAAGGAGCTCCAGACGTTCCTGGGAATGACTGGATGATGCAGACTTGGATGCATGATTATGGTGTTCTGGTAAGACCCCTATCTGAACTGTTAAAAGAAACCCCTCTCTTTGCAATGGACTGGTTCAGCAGAGGAGGGCTTTAGAAATGAAAAACCAGCGCTAATGAGAGCTGTAGCTCTGACTTCTGGATTTGACTAAATCCTTTTGGCCAAATTCCTGTGAAGAACAGGGAACAGCTTTGGTGGTCCTTACTCAGAAATTAGGATCCTATAAGAGGGCAGTGGTGTATTTTTCAAACCAGCTGGATGAAGTGAGCAAAGAATGGCCTGGATGCCTAAGGGCTGTGACAGCAATTGTCATGACTATTGAAGAGGCTCAAGGACAAAGGATTACTGTGCTAGTGTCCTATGTGGTATCAGCAGTCCTGGAACAGAAAGAAGCCCACTGGTTATCTCCTTCATGTTTTTTTAAAAAACTAGGCCACCCTTGTGCAACATCATAATACAGAAATTGTGGTCAATGTTGTCAATCCAGAATCCTTTTGCAGAACAGCCAACAGAACTATTAACACCCGACTGAACTGTATATTCAAGCCAACCAGATTTGAAAGAAACCTCTGGAACGTGCCCTGCAATTGGCTAAAGACAAAAGGATAAATATTTGGACTGATTCTAAATATGCATTTGGTGTGGTCCATGCACAGCGTGCCATCTGGAAAGAATGAAAACCTTTGAACACACAGGAGAAACAGATTAAACATGCTACAGAAATTCTTTGACTACTATATACTGTTCAGCTACCTCAGGAAGTAGCTATTATGTATTGTTGAGGGCATCAACAAGGTGAATCTGATCAGGAAATTGGAAATAATTTGGCCAATTTTGAAGCCAAACGATCAGCTGAACAATCTAAAATCATTCCCTTAATCCCTGACGGCAAACTAACAATTGAGAAATCCAAACCTAGATATTCAAAGGAGGATAGAAAATTGATTGGAGATCTCAAAGGAGAGGAAAACAAAGAAGATTAGGTTCAGATACCTGATGGGCGAATTACAATCCCCCATAACCAACTCTGGAAGCTAGTTCAGGAAGAACATAATAAAACACATTGAGGTAGCAACTCTTTGTATAAATACTTAGATAAACAAATTGAAGGAAGGAATCTGTATAACATAGTTCAATTAGCGACAATGTCAGCTCTGTGGTACAACTGGGGAGGAAGTTATCTGGGACAGCACTGACAATTTTTTCTGAATTATTGAGACCAATATTTGTTGGTGTTAATGAAAACATTTTCAGGGTGGCCAGAAGCATTCCCTTGTAGAATAAATAATGCAAGACAAGTAATTGGAACATTGTTAAACAGTGTAATAGCTTGTTTTGGAGTACCAGAAGCAATTTCTTCTGACCAAGGCTCACCCTTTAGTGCAAAATAGTTACAAGAAATTAGCAAAAATTAGAACTTCATTACATGTTCCATACAGGCCAGTGGGCAAGTTGAAAAGACCAAGCCTTACCACTGGCTCTATTAAGAATTTGGACCAAACCTCGGTCGCAAGAAGAGGCTATCCCACGTAAAATTTTATATGGAAGACAATATCAGTCCCAGTTTAAAGGAGAAAGTCTTCTGGAAGTGGGAGAAGGTTATCTCCTAGAGTTTCTGATCAATCTGGGAAAACAATTAGAAGAAATAAGAAAATACTGAGGACAGGAGTGAGAGGTGTGGATTATCCGACTCACCCTTTTAGATCCAGAAACTGGGTTTATGTTAAGAATTTTTCAGGAGATCCTCTACAGGGGAAGTGGAGCAGACTGTACCAGATAATATTGATCACCTTTACAGCAGTGAAGATAAAGGAACAACCTGCCTGACACATTATTCAAGAATAAAGAAAGCACCAGAACCAGAGAAGACATGGTGGATCGAACCTTCAGGACCCTCGCATATGAAATTATATCAGTTGTAATTTGGATTTATGTGATAACTGACATACCAGTTTGGGACTAATACTTATACCTGAAATTAATGCAGAATGTTACTAAAGTTGTTAATTGTAGTGACTGTTGGGTGTGTGCACAGTTGCCCGAATCAGGAGAAGATCAGGGCCTTCCATTAATTGGCATTCCAATTTCCAACACTATCTCCTGGAAAGATGCACTACACCAGGAACCAGAATAGGAGACTATGTTTGTTTAAATGCCACAGGTGTAGGTCACTATTCACATTGTAATCACACTATTAATATAGATGGTATTGTGGTTCAGTGGTGGCCTGCTCCTGAAGGGAAAGGATGGTATTGGTTAAGTGAGGGTTTAACCCTATTGCTGAACAGAGTACTGCATTTCGTAGTTTTGTGAGATGGCTAATTCCATCTTTGGGAATAAGTGAATTAGAGAAGGCAATCATAAATATCTCAGCAACCATGGGAAATAGAAAGTAAAACCATTGATATAATCCCAGTGGAACAAGAATCAATGAAAATTGCTGTTCCTGAAACAGATCTGGAGGAAATCTGGAAACAAACTAATATATTTAATAAAATGGCCAAGGATGATACCTCCTGAGGTTTGAAGAAGTTACCTTCATGGTTACCTGATCTCTCCTGGTTAAGGCAACTGGATGCAGGAATATTAATATTAATTGTTTTAATATTGATTACTTGTGGTATAACAAAATTTTCTTCCTGGAATTATAAATGATCTATGATAAATTATGAAGATTGAAAAAGAAATGAAATGTAAATATCAAGAAGAAACAGGAAACTATTTCAAAAAGACTCTGGATGGTAATAGCAGTATATAAAATGTTGCAACAGAGTTTTCAAAAGGACAGAAAAAGGGTGATAGACATTTGTTGGTACTAACAGACACCTTTTTAGGTTGGCCAGAAGCCTTTCCAAGTAGAAGCACACAAGCCAGGGAGGTAACAAAGATATTGTTACAGGATGGTTGTGAGGATTTCGAAGGTATGTGCTGCGTGAATTTATCTGATCATTCTGAATCAATTCATGCTAAGCTCTGAAAATCTCAGGAAAATATGCAAAAGCTTAGAACTGTTGGAGGCGGATTGGATGAATGGCTAAATAACCTGGGAGTTACTGGATCGATAGAAGGAACATGGATAGCTATGTCATAAATAATAGAGTAAAAGAATTTACTCACTTTATAGAAAAATGGGGGATTGATGCAGAGGGTTGACCAATGTACAGGGGGGTTGTACAGGGGGGTTAGAGGAATTCCCTTGCTTAAGCAAAGGTATTGTCTGTACCTATCATGCCTACTAAGCAGAACAAAGGCACTAACTATTGATAAGGAAAAGCAGACACTTGGTTCTATTGACAAGGAAAAGCAGACACCTGATTCTACTGATAAGCACCTCTTGATAAGGAAAAGCAGACCCCTGAATCTACTGTTAAGGGGGAGAAGCAGATGGTTTCTGGCTGGGACCAAACCCTAAGGCCATATGTGAAGACTAAAAGGTGAAAAGTTCAAGAAGAGGAAGACTCATTTACTTCATCTTGAAGACCCCTACCCACAGGAGGTAGACTCATTTACTTCATCATGAGACCCCTGCCCATGACCAGAGGGGGCACTGTGCAGGCGCAAAGGACCTTCTAGCTCATTGTAATAGGAAGCGGGGATAGGACATGAATATGTATAGGCGTATGGTGCAACCTTATAAATGTAGAGAGAAACAACACTGAGGCACGCATGACTTTGAGGAATTATCCCTGCGTGTCTCAGTGCTGAATAAAAGCATACGTACTTTACAACTTTAACTTTCTTCAGCATATTATGATTAGATATGAGTCCTGAAGACCCCCAGTGTCTAACACATAACTGGTTAAGCACAGGTGTGAGAACTTGACCTCGAAAGCTTGCCAACAGTTCACAGTTCTTATTAGCTTGCTTAAGCTTCCTCGGGTCTCTTATGGCCTTGCTGTATCTTTCAGGATTTATGCACCAGTTATCCATTCTCCCATGAGAACACTGTCTCCACATCTCCCCCTTTTTGTTTTATATATCTTTTGGATGACCCTACTTGAGCAGGGTATTTGGGCTAGATCATATTTTCAACATATGCCAACTACAGGTTGCTGGGCCTCCCCCTTTTTTCTGCTGTATGGCTCTCTGGTAACAGGGGACGCCATCCCTCACATCAAGGTCTGGCATAGCATGTGTCCCCACCGCTCCACGCCTGCTGGGTTGCAGCCAGCAGCGGAGCTAAAGGTTCTTCTTGGTGGCAAACACAGAGGCCAACCCAGTCTTGCCCTTGATTGTGGTAGCAGGCATTTGGTCAGCCTCAGTCCTTGAACCTTGTTGTCAATGCAGTTCCACCTGCTTCATCCAATAACAAGTCGTTATTATGGCAAGGCACACACACAGATTTACATTATCAGAGTAACTATTACAGGGTGCAGCAGCATGTTGAAGATGCTGATGCCAGCAAGGGACTAGCCAAAGAAATTTCTTACCAGTGGAATTCTCCCACCCTCTTAATTTGCTCCATTACCTGCTTTATAACACTACCACTGTATTAGAATATTTCTAACTTTTGCCTTAGCATTTTCTAGCAGCTACTGCAAATTTCTAACATCTCTTTTACAAGTGACAAATCTATAAAATACAAGGTGTAGTTTCTTATTAGCAACTGGTGGGTAAATACAGGTGGTTTTATACACAAAATCACAGCATCTAATAATAGCTACTTTATTTGCACACATATTCAAGCTGTTACTTTTAAGTTTCCCCCAAATGATGTTTAGCAATCATTGGTTTTTCTCTTCCTCTATCTCATTCTGCTTGGGATATTCATGGTCCTGTATTGGGGTATTCAGCTCCTGTAGCTGAGGCATCAGGTTCCTCCACTTGTCTGTCGAGCTTATGGCAAGGCTTGACAAACTTTGCAGGCAGTCGCCATGGACTTGTAGGCAGGAGGACACAAATACAACCCCTCCTCCAGGTTATCAGTTCTTGAGAAGTAGACAGGTTAAACGAGGAGGTTCTTTTTTGGGTCTGCCACCCTGATACTGCTTAGGTGACAGCTCATAAAGCTTGTGGTTGCACTACCCCTCTTGCTTTTTCAGTTAGCAGTTCTTGTTTCAACTGATCTATCTGTTCCGCCAAGTCTTGGATTCACCCCCAGGTTACTTTAAACATACAAAGCTTTTGTTTTGTTTCTTCACTCCTCGGCTTTGCCATCCATCCTGGCCGTTCCACTGGAATTGGAGGGCAGCTTCTTTTGAACATGGCTACAAACTCTGGCCTGCTCGGCAGCTATAAACGTGGCACAAGGACCCTGTGGGGACTAATGGGAAACCAGCTCCCAGAAGCTTCATCGCAGTGCGAGGTGGCAGGCTCAACCTTAGCGGGCGTCCCCGCAGAGGCTCTGCCTCAACCACGTTGCATGAGGCTTGGGCTTTTATACTGACCAAAATGCACACTCATTCCGACACAAGTGGCTAGCCTATGTTGGAAGAAGTGGCCAGGAATATTTATAAATGTCTCCAAGGGTCGATAGAAACCTGGACATACTTATATTTACCAAGTTCTAGTACATGAGTATCACAGAGACTGTATTAAATGAGTTATATATGGGGTCCCAAGTCCACGGTCCATCACAGTCTGCCCGATACCCCTGATAAGAGCATACGAGAGACCTTCCCACCGCGTGTCTTGATCCGGAACACACACCACCAGGAAAGCACACAATACGTCTGCATCCCCCACTGGTCTCGTTTCTCCCTTTACAGCTGTGCATTTAACATGAGGATCTGGGGGATATAAATCAGGCTCCTTTTCCAGATGAATAGGCTCCAGGTCAAAAGGACCATCCAGGTCAGCATCAGAATTATCAGGCATCAGAACCTCAGGAGCAGCAACAGCAGTTTGATGGACGTGCACAGGCTCCTTCTTGGGGTCAAGAGGGCCTGAGTCAAAAGGGTCATCATTTCTGTCCTCAGTCTCCGCAGCCATGGTAGCAACCGGCGGAGGTTCGGGGGGGGCGGGTGGGGGTGTAGGGGAACGACGACTGGGCTCCACGATCTCATTTTTTTAATTTAACATCTCTAAAAATAGATTTCTGAATGACTAACAAACTTTTCACAGTGTCATTGCCCTTTGTAACTGCATTCCACAATTTAACTCCTGCCCCATGCCACAAAGAGACCTCAAATGTGGTAGACTCAATCTCTGGATAACACATCTTCAACCATTTCAACATTCAATTTAAGTTTGTCTCTTTAAAGGTTATTCCCTTCACCTTAAGAAGGACTGAAAACATCCATAAAACAGAGGCTTCTTCCTTAGCTATTTTTTCCCAAGTCCCAAGCTCAAAGGCTTCATTAACCCCCTGGATCAGCTCTTTTTCTTTAGTCCAGAGCAACAGTCTTTTTAACAAATTATCGTCATATTCTATCCCTCTCACTGAGAGGATATGCTGGAAGAGCTTAAGGATGGCCGTTTCTTCTTTACGTAATTGATTCCCCATCCTAACCCTCTTCCAGACCCGTCGGCTGTTACCTTATTTGCACTGTGCAGTGTCTTTCAGGCTCACAAGGATTGGTTCCAAGGCTTCTACCTCCCAATCCTGGCCCTGCCGGATTGAACCTAGCTGACATCCCTGTGGCTCCGTGTTTGCCACTTTCTTCGGTGCTTCATTTTAATTCCTTCAGTTTCAATATGAAAAATAGCGGGGGGTGCCCCACACCAACCCGGGAGACGAAGAGTCGGAGTCTGGAAGCGGAGGATATAAATCTGGCTCGGATTCAGGGGACTTGGAGTCTGGTCTGGGGTCGAACTCAGGGTCTCCATTTTTTGCAGCTATGTCTTTCTTGTCAGGTGTCTCTCGTTCGGTATATGATCGTCTGCGGACCTGGCTCTTGCTCGCATCAGCTCAGGGCGTTGATTTTTTCAGTGCCGTTCCAGGTACCACAGGAGGTGCAAAAGTCATAGCCGCAGCACTAGGATGGGAGTTAGGGGAGACAGCCTCTTCTGGAGCTGTGGCAGCAAATACAGAAGCTACTGCTGCCCTATCCGATTTTCATCTCTTTCAAAGTCTCGAACATCAGTCTCCAAAGTGTAGAGTGTTTCTGTGCATCTTTGGTCCCTTTACTAACCGAATCCCATAAGGCTTGGCCAATTCAGTCCCACTCTGGAACCTCAAAATCCGCTTGCACAGTGGGGATAAAACCATGATCACGGGACCACTTTAACAGCCTCTGCAAGGCAGCACTATCATATTGCAGTCCTCTCTTAGAGAGAATATGTTTGAGGAACTTCACCACTGCCTGTTCCTCTTTGGATAGCGTGTGCCCCATCTCCTCCCTGGCCGCTTACCTGATCAGGGCGAGATTCCCGAAGTTTTGCAGACGTCTGATTTCACAGCGCCGGGGCAGCGCTGACTTTCGGCCAGCTCTCTGCCCCCTCTTCTTTGATCAGACCTTCAAACTTGCATGCCGTAAGTTACCAATCTGAGGGTCCCTGTTCGGGCGCCACTTGTTTACGTGGGAGTCACGGATAACGCAGAGACGATCAATGTGATCAAGCGATTGCCATTTATTACAAAGCCTTAACCCCTTATATACTATTTCTTACATGCACTTACAGTGATTTGGCATATTATTATTGGAAACATGTCTTGAAGACCCTTAGTGACTTATATATAATTGGTTAAGCACAGGTGTGAGAACTTGACCTCAAAAGCTTGCCAACAGTACACAGTTCTCATTAATTCGGTGAATTCCAGCTTCTTATCTTGCTTGCTTAAGCTTCCTCCTTCCTCGGGCCTCTCATGGCCTTGCTGTATCTTTCAGGATTTATGTACCAATTATCCATTCTCCTGTGAGAACACTGTCTCCACATTGTTCCCAGCCTGAAAGTCAAAAACGCAGCACTGCACCAGCTGCTAAGGAGAAAAATGACTGCTACTGCTGAACCCAGGACAGCAGTTTACCAGAATTTGATCAGTGCTTTAAGACAGCCTGAACAGGATCAAGCACATCAAAACTAAAACAACAGAAGCCTTTTGCCTTCCCCATAAACACCAATGGTTCCAAACTTTAACATGCTGAAGCCTGCCATCACCACATTTCTTGCTGCACCAGTTCCTGGTCTCACTTCAGCACTATAGTGCAGACATACTTTCCAGTTACTACTGTGCCAAACACTTTCAGTTCTATTACATGTTTCCTTTAAACAGCTATAGCCTTTCCCCTGGTCTGAGTGTTTTGCTGTGCAGCACTGCAGATCCACTACTGGACATACGATGTGCACAGTGCTGCCAGGATGGTCCATGAGGAACACCAAGAGAAGTTCCCAGCGGCCTGTCCCACTCCAGAACCAGGGCTGACAAATTACCTTGCTCCCATGTAGACTGGCAATTCCTGATGCCATTTCTGAATTCCCCAGTATCTGGAAGACTCTTCTATTTAAAAACAAGGAACTGATAGACAACTTATCTTAGCAGCAAGGCTAAAAGTGCTCCCCAGCAATCTGTGCTCATTCATGCCATTAAACCAAGGCAGTCCCAGAAAAGGACGCCTAGTTCTTAACACTTCCAGATGATACAAGATGAGATGACTTTAAACATAAATCCAGTTTCCATTGAGTTCCCCCTACAGAAAGGGCTGATTACAGTGCACATCTGGCTGCAGCTTTGGAGTTCTGTAACTACTTGGCCTCAAGAGAATTTCCATAAGGAAGGATATGTGGCAATACAGAGGAGATAGTACCTGGCAAAGAGAAGTGCAGTTATGTGCTAGAAAACAGGAAACATTATCTAACACAACATGACTGTGACAAGAAAACACAAGGAGGAACCATTCAGCAGGCACATGCACAAGCACTTCTCTGACAGGTAAGCGAGGTCACAGCAGGCCTTGTCACAGGCATGTAGAGTATGGAATGGGGCTTCTTAAGCAGCATGCGAATTGTAACCAGCTCCAAGGGCAGGCTGCAGAGGCCAGGGGAAACCATTTATCTCACTCAGATGTCAACACACCCTTCTACCACCTAACAAGTACTGCTGCTGGGGATGGACCAGCTCTCTTTCAGGGTGGTAGTTCACATTCACCTGGGCTCAGCAGTAGCAGTCATTTTTCTCCTTCTTAGTAGCTGGTGCACTGCTGTGATTTTGACTTTCAGCCTAGGAACAGCGCTGATAACACCAATGTTTTTAGTTGCTGCTAAGTAACGTTTACTCCGACAAAGGACTTTCTGAGTCTCATGCACTGCCAGGGAGGAAAGGAAGCTGTGAGGAAGCAGAGACAGGACACCTGACCCAAACTAGCCAAAGGGGTATTCCACACCACAGAATGTCATGCCCACTATATAAACTGGGGGCAGTTACCTGGAAGGGCTAGATCACTGCTCAGGTTGGGCTGGGTATTGGTCGGTGGCTGGTGAGTGGTTGTATTCTCTTCCTTTGTTATTTCCCTTATCATTATTATTATTGGGGGTAGCAGTAGTGGTTTTGTGTTATACCTTAGTTACTGGACTGTTCTTATCTCAACCGTGGGAGTTACATTCTTTCAATTCTCCTTCCTATCCCTCCAGGAGCAGGGGGAGGAAGTGAGGAGCTTCGTGGTTCTGAGTTACCGGCTGGGCTTAAACCATGACACACATAAACTGCTCAAGTGTTCTGTAATTGTCTACTCAGTTTGTTTTCCAAAATTTCCTGGAAAATTTTTCAAATTCTGTCATTTCACATCATCTGTCATGGCCAAACATTAAGAATCATAAGTCCTATCCCATTGCACTTACAAAAAGTAACAAGGCACAGTTTCAAGTCATTGAATATTGACTAATTTTATTAGTCACTTCATAATTTGTTCAACCAAAAGACAATACACACAGCAGAGGTCTAATGAATCCCATGGAAATGTTTACATCTGTTATGCTCCTCACTCACCTAAGATTCAGCACTTAGTGTTTTCATGTCTCAAAGACAGACCTATAGAAGTTGAAATGCCACAAGACTCTCTGCTCAAATGGAATGGCTTCACTTGGAATTTGTTTGAGTTTGCTGAGGTTTTTGTGGTTTGTTTTTTTTTTTTTTGTGTTTTTTTTTTCCTTGCTTTTCCCCCCACTATACTGTCTAAAAGGTGGGATGAGCTCTATGTAAATTACAACATCAGAAAAGTGAATATACAGAAGGGTGAAAGTTCAGACGGAAGTAGTCCAGCAGTCCCTTCCCTCACAGCCCCCAAGTAGAAAATAAACACACAGAAAGCACACCAGCAAGCCATCTTTGCTGCTTCATCTTGCAGCTAGTCCCAGCCTTAGGGAAGCACAAAGTCACCTTTCCCAGTTGTTTCATTATCTTCTGCATTACAAACCCAAGGTACTATATAGATGCCAGTACCCTCACTCCTATTGCTTCAAAAGGTTATTCAAGGTCATATTTTGCCACATCAAAACCTGGACAAAGTTGAATTTTAGGACCTTCCCATGTCTCCTCCCCCTTCAGGCCCATTATGGACACTATTCTCTCTGTCATTTCTTGACTCAAAATACATTCACTTGAAAAAACCCAGACGTTCAATCTCTCCCAGTTCCAAAATTTCCAATGCAGATATGAGTGAGATTAGCCATGAAGTCTGTATCTTGCTCCCTTTACATTCCCCTTAAACTGAAGCAAGGAAAATGTTGACCAGACCTGTAAGAACTGTTGCAGTCAACTAGTGGAAAAAAGACTCGCCCTATCTTTCCTCAGAGTGCCTCAGACATGGACACACAAATACTCCCCAGCAAGAAAACAAAGCAGCACAGAGCTTGAAATGCACTTCAGGGTCAAGGAACAAGCAATGGTATCTGGTACTGCAGACAGGGGAACATATGAAACCCACCTGTGTGCCTGTGCAAAGTTAGCACCCAGCCCTTAGCAGGAAAGGGAAAAAGCTTGGAGTACAAAGCAGTACTTCACAGCCAAGTGATGGCTTCAAGCAAAAATCATTTCAAGTACATGCACTGCCTGCTCCAGCTCCACTCATAAATGCTGGGGGCAGCACCCATTTCCCTGAACACATACACTGTGAGGGGAGTTGAAGGAGCCAAGAACATAGCATTAAAATACACACTTACCAGACAGAGACCAACAACAAGCCTCAGCTGCTCTAGGGGATAGAAAACAAGTGCATTAAGAGGGACACCGTAAGCTGTTCCCAACTATGCTGCAACAAACAGGCCATTTGTTGAGAGACAAATAGTGAGAGACCATTTACTTCCTTCTCCCCATCTAATCTGCACCAGTGCTCTTCCTCAGCAAAACCTATGAAGATGGAGGTGTGCCAGCTTTCAGTACAAAGGACCATATACAATCCTGTGAGTAGAATGGAAAGCTTACGGGGAGTTCAGTAAGTAAAAGACTTTCCACTAGCTTTGCACCTGGGACACGCTCAGAGCTCACTAGAGCCTAGATTTAAAATGCTCAGCCTCTAAAACTATGGGGTTTGAATGAGTGGGGTGAAGAGACAGAACTGCAGTGAAAGCAACAACAGAAAATGTAGAAAATTGCTGAAGAGAAGTCCATGACCCCATGCTCACCAACAGGGAAGGGCTGGTTGGAAATGTGACGCTCCAGGGCAGCCTTGGTTGCAGTGATCATGAGATGGTCAAGTTCAAAATCCTCAGGACAGTGAGAAGAATGTGCAGCAAGCTCACTGCCCTGGACTTCAAGACAGCAGACTTTGGCCTCTTCAGGAACCTGCTTAGGAAGGTACCATGGGATATAGCCCTAGAGGGCAGGGGGACCCAAGACTGTTGGTTGATATTCAAGGATCACCTGCTACAAGCTCAGGAGTGTTGTGCCCGAACTAGAAGGAAGTGCAGTAGGAGGGCCAGGAGACCTCCATGGATGGATACAGAGCTGCTGAGGAAAATTCAAATGAAAAAAGAGGCTCATAAAAGGTGGAAGCAAGGACAGGTGGCCTGGGAAAAATACAGGGATGTTGTCCAGGAAGCTAGGACCAGGTTAGGAAAGCTAAGGCCTAGTTAGAATTAAACTTGGCTAGGGATGTGAAAGGTAACAGGAAGGGATTCTATAGTTCCACTGCAAAGATTAGGGACAACCTGGGCCACCTCCGGAAGATATCAGAACTGGCTACCCTGGATTTGGAGAAGGCTGAGGTTCTTAATGACTTCTTTGCCTCAGTCTTGACTGGGAAATGCTTTGACCACACTACCCAAGTCTTGGAAGGCAGATGCAGGGACTGTGAGAATGAAGACCTTGGGCTCACTGTAGGAGAGGATCTGGTTCGAGACCATCTTAAGAACCTGAATGTGCACAAGTCCATGTGACCTAATGAAATCCATCCTCAGGTCCTGAAGGAGCTGGCGAATGAAGTTGCTAAACCACTGTCCATCATGTTTGAAAAATCATGGCAGTCAGGTGAAGTTCCTGACGACTGGAAAAAGTGTAATATAACCCCGTTTTCAAGAAGGGGAAAATGGATGACAAAAGGAACTACAGACCAATCAGTCTCATTTCTGTGCCTGGCAAAATCTTGGATCAGATTCTCCTGGAAGGCATGCTAAGGCACATGAAAAACAATAAGGTGGTTGGTAACAGCCAGCATGGCTTCACTAAGGGGAAATCCTGCCTGACCAATTTGGTGGCCTTCTATGATGGGGCTACAGAACTGATGGACAGGGGTAGAGCAGTTGATATCATCTACCTGGACTTGTGCAAAGCGTTTGACACTGTCCCACATGACATCCTTGTCTCTAAATTGGAGAGACATCAATTTGATAGGTGGAACACTTAGTGGATAAAGAACTGGCTGGATGGCCATATGCAAAGAGTTGTGGTCAGTGGCTCAATGTCCAGCTGGAGACCAGTAACGAGTGGTGTCCCTCAGGGTTTGGTCTTGTTCAACATCTCTGTCGGTGACATGGACAGTGGGATTGAGTGTGCCCTCAGCAAGTTTGCCAATGACACCAAGATGTGTGGTTCAGTTGACACACTGGAGGGAAGGAATGCCATCCAGAGGGACCTCGACACACTTGTGAGGTGGGCTGATGACAGTCTTATGAAGTTTAACCATGCCAAGTGCAAGGTCCTACGCCTGGGTCAGAGCAATCCCAGGCACAGCTACAGGTCAGGCAGAGAAGAGATTCAGAGCTGCCCTTAGGAGAAGGACTTGGGGTGTTGGTCGATGAGAAAATGAACATGAGCTGGCAGTGTGTGCTCACAGCCCAGAAAGCCAACCATATCCTAGGCTGCATCAAAAGGAGAGCGACCATCAGGTCGAAGGAGGTGATCCTGCCCCTCTACTCTGCTTTCATGAGACCTCACTTGTAGTATTGTGTGCAGTTCTGGTGTTCTCAACATAAAAAGGACATGGAACTATTAGAACTAGTTCAGAGGAGGGCCACAAGGGTGATCAGGGGACTGGAGCACCTCCCATATGAAGACAGGCTGAGAAAGTTGGGGCTGTTTAGCCTGGAGAAGAGAAGGCTGTGTTGAGACCCCATAGCAGCCTTCCAGTATGTGAAGGGGGCCTATAGGGATGCTGGGGAGGGACTCTTCATTAGGGACTGTAGTGATAGGACAAGGGGTAACAGGTTCAAACTTAAACAGGGGAAGTTTGGATATAAGGAAGAAGTTCTTGACTGTAAGGGTAGTGAGGTACTGGAATGGGTTGCTCAGGGAAGTTGTGAATGCTCCATCTCTGGCAGTGTTCAAGGTCAGGTTGGACAGAGCCTTGGGTGACATGGTTTAGTGTGAGGTGTCCCTGCCCACAGCAGCGGGGTTGGAACTAGATGATCTTAAGGTCCTTTCCAACCCTAACTATGCTATGATTCTATGATTTGTAGGTGCTGAGCAAGACTGACTGCTTCATGATGCTTCTAGCTGAAGCACAGTATCTATCTCAACACTGACAGCCAAGGCATGACCCTACCACAGCCCAGAATTATTTTTAAGGAAGTCATACATTATTCTTCTAGATTTTATAACCCTGTGGTGATGCCAGTTCCAGTAGAACAATAAAGCTCTTTGCTAATCCAAAGGCCCAAACCTATTTAATCAGTAAGGCAGCAAAAACTGCTCTCCCAAGAAAAGCTGAACTTGCTCTACTACACAGACCAGCACTTAAGTCAGTGGCAGTCAGACCTATGTGATATTATTTAATGCAGTTAAAACCAAACTGAACAACTTTTAGTGGCCTCCTGCTCCCAATTCAAGGGCAGAAGAAGTCTTACATTTTCCAAGTACACTGTGTACCACACTTGCAGTGGTTTTGGCAAGGACTGGAGCCTAGCATTACCACTTCTGCAGAGGCAAAAAGCTGTGTCTAAGCTTGCCATCAGAGCACTGAATGTTCACTATCTGAAAAGCCCTAGAACAGAAATAAAGCACGTGTCATTTCTTTTGAGCAAGCACTGGGTTGGAAGGTGAAGTACTGAGACAAGGAGGCACAAAATGAAATAGAAACCTTTGTAAATAAGTAAAATCAGTTCTAAGTAACATTAAGTTTGATGGTTTTGTAACAGTAGCAATGGAAAATACCTGAGGTACATGTTTCACAGAAGAAAAAAAACAAAATAGAGTGTAGCTAGAGAACATAATGAGAATCCTTGTATAAGATAAACCATTGTAGTTGGCATAGTTTCAGGTCCTTATGACCTTAGTACAAAAATAAGTGTAAGAAAAACAGGATAGAAAAACAGGACGTGTAGATAAAGAGTAGCAGAAACTAGCAGATGTCCAGGATGGGCTGCAGGTAAGCTAACTGATAAGTAGAAGGACAAGATGATTATGTCTGTAATGTTACTGAACCAATTAAGCTGGTGTAAGCATTATCTACAGCACATGCTTCAAAGACTGCTAGAAGTGATGAAGATTGTTGGAAGAAGTAAACGACCCCCAAAGAGCACCACCACATTTTTGTATGCATGCGGGAAAACTTTCTAGAAGAATGATGTGATACATAAGTAGCCTCATGAATATGCATGCATGTATATAATGAATATGCATGCTTAGTGACTATATAAGGATGGTTTGTTTAGCAATTCGGAGAGACACACTAGGAGGACCTATCCCCCGTTTCTCTTGGCACCGCAATGAAGAATACCTGCTTGTCAACTTAAACTTTGTTGGCAAGTTCCTGGAGATTTCTCCAAATCAGTACCTTCAGCTTGCCAGCACACTCGGGGACGAAGATCCAAGATACATCCTCCTCTCTTCCTCCCTGAAGAGGGCTCAACATCTGAACAGTTTTGTCACACCATGCTTTATGTCCTACACATCAACTCCATGAGAACTCACAGAGCTGTACTACCTCGATAACAGTTCACCCTAGGAAGCAGAACTGAACTCGGCTTTCTGCAAGCTTGGAAGAGTAGTGGACCTCACATCTTTGGATCCAAATACTCCAACAACTGGCTTCCATTCGAAATACAGTTTAGTAACTTTCAGTCTGAACCTGAATTAGCACATTTCTCTGAAAGGGGAACAAGGAGCAAACTACAAAGATCAATTAAGTAACAAAATGGGAAAAGGTCTCTTTAAACCGCATCGTCTTTATTTCAGTCCCAATATTACAGATACAACACAAATATCCCAGTCAGAAGTAACTCAAACAGAATCCAGGGGGTCTACAATGGGTTCTGGAAATTAAATTGCAGAGAAGGTCTGGAATAACTGGGAAGGGCAACTTTGCAGCATAGTCTCTGATGAGTCTCCCAGCAGGAACAGAGCCCTTGCTCAAAGACTGATCTACAAAACTGAATGTCTTTTCTACCCATAAATCGCTACTAATGGGTTAAAAAGGCTTTGAAACCATCTTTGGTAAAAAAACAGCTTCTCCTTGGATCTCTGCATCTCTCATATATCACAACACTTTTTGGGAATGCTTGTCTGAATCTGCATGGCTGTAGCTATTGATGTAAAGAAAGAAAATTCAGGTGTAAGGTCTTAATTTCCAAGTACAGCACCAAAGCAATTTTATCAGCTCTCACCAACACCTCTTTTCCTGCACTGTTCTAGGTCTGCAAATGAACTCCCAATGCCTATCTTGCTCTCGATATGTATCACATAACTAAGAGGTGGGTGTATACAATAATGCACTGAATAGGCCATAAGCAGTCCCCAGCCCCATCAGACATAGGGGATACAAGAATAAAGAGGCAAAGCAGCCTGGTGTTCCCTAAGTCCCCAATCTGAGCCCCAGATGAAAGTGCCTGAAGGAATCCAGCTAGTAATGAAGGACAACACACCTTGCCCACCCCAGGGGAAAGAGACAGCAGAAAGAAGGGGTAGCTGTTCATCTGCTGCAGACAAGAAAGTTTCCCTGATAGAAATTCCAGACTTCTCTTCCAACCAGGCTGTGTTTCTTTGCAGGGGGCAGAGATGAGGAAGGGGAGAAGGGAATGTTGCTTCTGGCTATGAATGCATGTGTGAAGGAATGCACAGTAGCCTCCACAAGCTGCCAGCCTCATCAGCAGAGGAAAGGAGATTAGTTTTAACAGATATGCTTCAAAGTCAGCCATCACTTCAGGAAAATTCCTCCTCATCAGCAGGTCTCATCTGTTCCCCATGCCCATGGTGCAGTTTGGGAGATTGCCAAGGATCACAACCTTCTTCCCAGAGTTCTTTTGATTGGGTGGGGTGAGAATAAGAATGGAGCCTCACTGCCAAGACTGAGGGGGGAAGTTGTTGACTTCTGCTAGATCTTGTATCGCTGAGCCCTTGTGATTATATGTCAACTTGATCCGCATACGTAGTTGTTGCTACAAGAGAAAAGGAAAAAAACCCCACAAAACAAACAAAACAAAACAAAACAAAAACAAATTCAGGTCTTCATTAAAGGTCAATGAATCCCCCTACATCCAGCTTCCCTCCCTTACCCCATGAATACAAAACATGTACCTTTCCTCACCACAAGAGCTTGCTGGAAGGATGTGCAGGATAAGCTATGACACTGCAGATTAATGCTTAATCAGACAGGATGTTGACTGGTCACTGTAGTTCTCAGATAGGTACAAACTCTCATAAAAGCTATAGCACAGCTCCTACCCACATCTGTCTCTGCACTGGCCCTGTTCTCACAAGCACTGAAGTCCTTAAATACAAAAATAGCTGCCTTAAAATCCCATTTAACAATGGAAAAAAAGCACAAGGCAGATCCAGACTCTGCTGCTCTGCACTCAGGCTTTCAGGGAGAGGTGTCATTTCCCATATTAGCTGTTCATTCAAAAGAGTGGTCTGGGAACTTCAAGTATTGTTCCGTAGCGCTGTGAAGGAAATAACCTAAGAAAGACTGAAAACAGAGTCTCTAGGAATATTTCCTCCTGCTGTTAAAGATGGAATAGCTCACAAGTTATTTTACACTGTCATTTGGCTGTCATCCAGATACTAGGTGGCCCTTAATAATAGCTAGAGGACAGCATGCTCCAGCTAAGCTCCCTATTCTCCTCACTCAAAAAACCCTGTTTCCTCAAAACCCTAAAAGCAAAAAGTTGGCTATTTCTGCCTCTTTTTCATATTGCCCTGTAGGTATGGGGAAAAGGGAGAGCAGAGGGAGGAAAGGAGGACAATGACTGCTCCAACCAGCCTCAGGATAAAGAAATTATGCCTTATCACTGATAGATCAATATGATCGGTAGCAGTTTTTGCTATATTTAGTGTTGCTTTGGAAAATTGGCCATCAGTTTTGATCCAGCATAATAACAGTCCATGTCCAGGTGAACAGACTTTTTTTTTTTTACAATACTGACAGCTACCTCCTAAGTAGCAAAGCAACACTCCAAAGTTGCCTCCTTTGGAGTATTCCAGGTAAATACACAATCTCATGGAGAGGGCTCTTGTGAAGCTGTACTTTCAGGCAGTATCAACTGAAAAGACAGTAAGAGATGCATATGTGCCTGAAGTGGAAGAGTTAGAAAAGAGTAGGCAAGAGAAGAGGGTAGGAAAATACTATTTTGCACCTCTGTGTTCTGAAGTGTTCTGGTGTTCCAACAAGAAAACACCCCATTATCTGCGGGTACTTCACCTTGTGAGTCCTACCCGAGGTGAATATACTGTGACTTCTGCCACCCTACAGGAAAGCTCATAAACCCTCCAACATTCAGAAAATAACTTTCAAGGTGATCTTTGAAAGGTGCTCTACAGCACCACAAAGAAATTCTTATCAGTTGCATAAAAGACAAAGAGAATAGTCTTGTGCCTTTTAGGCAGAGGGGAGCACCCTGCACAGAGATAAGGGGAGATGCATGGAAGCCACAAAAGCTATGCACTAAAACCCAGCCATTTCAGTGAAATCTTAGGCTGAGATTTGAGAATTTTTCTGATCTGCGCATCAGCCTAGCAGCAACACTTAACATCTACAAAAGTACATAAATGTTGACCTACGAAAAACTTAAGATGTTTTAAGTTCTTAAAGATATTGAAAATCTTAAGGGTTTTCCACAAAGCAAGAAATAACTGATCACAATTTTATTTTTCTTTCTGATGCTATCTGAACACTTGCAAAGCCTCTTAAGGAGGACATGTGAGCCACCCCTCACACTCCCCTCAAGTCTGTTGTATCCCAGTCTTGAAGCTCATCTATGAAGGCTGTAAAACAAATGGAATTATGATTAAATCACACCTAAAAATTCTTTCCATCTGCTGTTTAAAAATACACTAATCACATTAAAAACAAGTAACACCACTGGAGAAACAGAGAATTTTTTTAAGATTATGGATCAAACATTTCAACTAACACCACTGCAGACAGCAAGAATGAACGTTGTTACAACACATACAAACACCAGGTTGAGCTCCTCTAGAAAGGCCATCTAAAAATTTAACAACCATTCCATTCCAACGCAAAAGACGTTCATGAATTCAGGAAGCTACCAAAGCTGTGAATCTGTTTTAGCAGTATAACCCAATAGAAGGACAAACCTGTGCCCAGCACTTCATGTCTTTTTCATAACTTTTTCCTAAACCTAACAAAGATGACTGCCATTAAAAACACATAATTCACTACCATCACTCCCTACCTCTCAGAGATGCATCCCTAACTGCCACTAAATGCCCAATTACAAGACAATATATTCAATAACTGTTCCTGGAATCACTTACCTTTTGTGGATTCAGGACTTTAATGACCTGTGTGATGGTCCCTGAATTAAATGCAGGGATGACACTGCTACTGGGAGACAGGAGCTGCAGCTGGAATGTCTGAAGAAAGGGCAGAGAAAACAATTTCACGCTTAACCAAGTAAGAACATAAAGTGATTTGTTTGCACTGAATGAAAGCAAGGAAAAATTAAGAGTTCAATTCCCAGCTCTGAATAATCAGTTCTTCCAATTCCCTACCTGTAAATAAAACATTCATTGGTCCACCTGCTTTCTACATAAATAAGATCCAGGTAGCACAAATACTGCGGGGTGAGGGCTTACTGTAGTGTACCAAAATAGCAAAGACGCATTGTTTCCAGTGTCACACACAGAGGAACAAGTGTCCTGGGTTCAGACGTAACAGTTACTTTTCTCTTTCCCCGTAGCTGATGCAGTGCTGTGTTCCAGCTTTAGTCTGAGAACAATGCTGATAACACACCAATGTTTTAGTTGTTGCTAAGTAATGCTTAATCTGATCAAGGACTTTTCATTCTCAGGCTCTGCCAGTGAGGAGGGTCACAGGAAGCCGGAAGGAAACAGAGACAGGACACCTGACCCAAACTAGCCAAAGGGGTATTCCATATCACAGCATGTCATACTCAGCATCTAAACTAAGGAAAGCTACCCAGAAGGCCCAGATCACTGCTCAGGTTGGGCTGGGTATCAGTTGGCAGGTGGTGAGCAATTATATTGTGCATCACTTGTGTTTATTGGGGATTTTTCCCCCCTTCCCTTTTTAATTTTATATTCTCTCCCCTTGTTATTTCCCTTATCATTATTATTACTGGTGGTAGCAGTAGTGACTTTGTGTTATACCTTAGCTACTGGACTGTTCTTATCTCAGCCCGTGGGATTTACATTCTTTTGATTCTCCTCCCCACTGGGGGGGTGGGGAGTGAGCAGCTGTGTGGTCAACCAAGAGGGTCAACCATGACAAACAGTCAAAACTGCTCAGCACATTTGCAGCTTCGCAGGAGGCCCATTCTTTCCTCAATTCCCTCCTATGGCAGGTATGAAACCAACCCCAATTAGAGCATTACCAATTCCTAGAGGTGAATCTCCCAGAAGTGAATCTATTTTCCCAAACTTGAAGAAAGGTCTAATCACACCCTGCTTAAATGGTCTGCTCTACTATGAACTAGTCAATATCTGTCTCCCATATTTTGTGCTGCAGGTAAGTGCAAGGGGAGATGATTCACTGCTTAAAGGAGGACCATCACTGATCATGTGGGGACTCATTTAAACTTGAAGCTAAGGGCTTCAGAGGATTTTCTTTTTCCAAGTATTTAGAACTGCAAAGAGCATGGTATATTTCTTATAAACTAAGAATAAAGGGAAAGATTAGTGCCTTCACTTTTATTTTGACTTAACATTTTTCTGCATGTGGTTTAACAACTTTCCTAGGAAGTGGTGATTTTAAAACAAGATTTTGTCCAAGCAGAAGTAGACCAATCTGATAGGAATCAGTGTTCTACTGATAACGTTTACTTTCAGACTAGAGATGACCAAACTGAGCACTAGGAGAACCTATTAACAGCTTTTATCCTTGTTTACCTTGCCAATTTCTGTCTACAGGAAAGCACCAATCAGGAAGTATTTGCAGCTGGCCCTCAAACTATCCCTGTAGTTGCTCTAAGTGGCTCTACCTTTGGTACTGCAGCTTGGAAAACAAAATCTGTCATATCCAGCTCTGTGCTGTTGGAGGCCTGTATTGTGATTACAGTGACACTAGGGTTGGTGTTTGACCTCTCAAAGGTGAAGTCAATCTTCATCCCGTTCTTGTTGTATGCAGTAATTGAGGGGATTCCTGTAGAAAACAAACCAGCATGGAATCCATGAATCTCCAGAATCTGGAGATAATTCCCAACATCATAGAGTGCATTTACTTTACCCCAGACATGAACTCTTCTGAAAATAAAACACACCCCCTCCTCCTGGCTCCAGTGTCTGTGCCACACTTCCAAATCCCCCCCTTTTTTTACTACCCCTTGTTTACTCTTTTAGTTGGCTGCTGTGTCACCTTAGGCTAAGGATTTACATGTCCCTAACCTGCAGCAATATCACTGAAGAGAGGCTGTGCTGGAAGTCCATCAAGCAGGAACGGAGGATGTGTTATCTGGGGCACAGGGGCAGATACTGGAGAACCTACAAGAAACATTGAAGGATTATTACTTAGCTGTAATGAAGAGTAATTACTCCTTCTCCAAAGACTGCTGCATATCATATTCTTTTACATGAAGCTCTACAAATCATCTGTGCTGACATCCTCCCCTTTTCTGCTTTCATTAATAAGGACTGGCTCCTCTTGAGCTAGGAAGCATTCAGATGGAATTCATTCCTCACATCTCCCAACCCTCCCTGGAAAGGCTCACAGCATTCCCAGGCTGGAGTGTGAAAATGCTCGTCTCACCAGCTAATCACGCAGAGTCAACCTGTGACTTCATTCCCCAACTCCCACTTGTATGCTATTATGGACCTTGGTAAAAATAAGCATGAAGTCTAGGATTTTGTAGAATGTGAACAAGCCAGCTCATCCCACCCCAGGACTGAGAACACACTTTTAAGAGATGCAGCCTGCTCACCTGTCAGGTTGAGGTCCCCCAGGAGGTCAAGGAGCTCCCCACCAGTAGAATCTGGCTTGCTTGTAGGTGCAGTGGGGATTACAGGTGTTATATCACTTCCCCCCAACAAGTCCAATAAATCATTTACCTAATAAGAGAGTAGATGTAATAGTTACATATTCAGCTTCCTGTTGCTTTCCCTTACAAACGTAATGGATTCTACTTGCTCTTGGATTGAAGACCAACAGTGCTGCTGGCCAGTCAGAGAGGTTCTTAGTTTGTCTATGGTCCCATGCCCCATAAGAGATCTAGTTTTCATACTCTTGGGGCCACGGAGATAGTGAAGGACTAAGTTTGTGCACACCAAGACAGGTTGGCAGATATACGGCTTTACCTCACCCTGCTCTTGCCCTTCCCAGAGTGATCTCTCTCCCACACACCTCTTCTTGACACTAGAGCCATCAGAGTAGAGATGATGCAGCCATCACCAGGCCAGAACAAGCAAAGAGATAGAGAAGAAGGAGGGAGACCATCTCAAGCTTACTGTTGGCAGTGGTTAGTAGAGTGGTCTGATAGGCAGTGGAAACTAATCTGAAGTCATTTTCCATTACCTGGCTAAGAGGCTGCAATCCAGAGAGTGGAGATTTGGTTTCCAGTACTGCTGACTCTGTCTCTCCGTTGGACTGTACAATCTCAGTAGGGCCATTTATGGTGACTTTCTCCATTACTGGCATTCTCTCAAGCAGGGCTGGCCTGAAAGAAGCTGACATAGTTACTCTGTGCCATCTTCCTGAATCCCAAACCAAATACTCAGACATTCAGGAGGCAAAATACACAGGGCAACCTGCTTTTTCCTTTTAGCATGGAAGCTGCAAAACTCTGTGACAGCTTGAGGTGGTCAGAAGCAACTGTGGCATTCTGTGCCAGTGCAAATACATTAGTTGACAACTGAAAAACAAACCAATCCTCTTGCCTCGCATTTTCTCCCAGTACCTGACACACTTTCTATTGTGGTGCTAGGATAACAAACCTAAGAGAAAGATTAAATAATTGAGCAAAAGTGGACTAACTGAAGACGTGGGACACAACTGCTCTGTTCTGTATGCAGCTCAGTCAGTCAGCTCTTTTGATTTGTCTTTGCAGAAGGGTTAACCACTTAGAACACACAAGAAAGTTGGACAAGCAAATCACCATGCTCTCAAGTGGACAAATTAAGTTTCCAAAGACATTAAGTTCACCCCTTGAGAGTACCCTCCTGTCATGGGTTTAGCTCTAACAGTTATTTTTCTCCTTCTTAGTAGCTGGTGCAGTGCTGCATTTTGACTTTAATCGGAGAACAACACTTATAACACACTGATGTTTTTAGTTGTTGCTAAGTAATGCTTAATCTGATCAAGGACTTTTCATTCTTAGGCTCTGCCAGTGAGGAGGGGCAGGAGAAGCCAGAAGGAAGCAGAGAAAGGACACTTTAGCCAAACTAGCCAAAGGGGTATTCCATACCTCAGCACATCATGCCCAGTATATAAACTAAGAAAAGTTACCCAGAAGGCCCAGATCACTGCTCAGATCAGGCTGGGTATTGGTCAGCAGGTGGTGAGCAATTGCACTGTGCATTACTTCTGTCCATTGTTTTCTTTTTCTTTCTCCCCTTTAGTTTTATGTTCTCTCCCCTTGTTTTTTTCTTCTTATTATTATTAGTGGCAGTAGTAGTAGTTTTGTATAATACCCTAATTATTGGACTGTTGCTCTCAACCAGTGAGATTTACAATCTTTCGATTCTATCAGTGTTCAAGGCCAGGTTGGACGAGGCCTTGGGTGATAGGGTTTAGAGCGAGGTGTCCCTGCCCATGGCAGGGGGGTTGGAACTTGATGATCTTAAGGTCCTTTCCAACCCTAACCATTCTATGATTCTATGATTCTATAATTCTATTCTCCATCCCTCTGGGAGCAGGGGGAGAGGAGGGAAAAAGGGGGTGAGTGATTGAGTGGCTGTGTGATGCTGAGTTACCAGCTGGGCTTAAACCACAACAGTCCTTTTCGGTAGCCTATATGGGGCACTAAGGGTTGAGATAACGACAGATCTGACCAGAGTGTGTCTAATCATATTTGTGATGAGCATTCATTGTTTCAGATTAATAGTCACTCATCACAGTGTTGATTTATTAGCTCTCGGAGCTGTGGTACTTGGTATCAGGGTTTCAGCATGTCACACCTTGCTTACAGCCAATATTTGCTGGTTTAGTGTTTCTCTGCTTTGGGGCCCGGGCTAAAGTTCTCTTTTCACTGTACTCCAGGGCAGTGACTTGTAACAGAATAGAATCGTTGATCATGAAACTGCTCTGGTATGCATTCTCAGCATGGTCATCACTTCTATACTTCGTGAAGAATGTAATGGGAATTTTTAGCAATTACACATCTTTCCACACCCCACCCCCCCGAGGGTCAACCTATGAAGGAGACATTCCTTCACACCCTCCGCTCTCCCACCAGGCTATTTACAGCAGCATTTGAGAATTCTAAAGGTTTTGAATATCATTTTAAAGCCCTTGAAACCTGCCTGCTTCTTTTGCTAGGAATCAGCATGTTGCTGCATATACTACATGAGCTTTACCCATGGTCATGCCACCCTGAGAACGCCCAATAGCGTTTGATCTGAGAAGCTAAGCAGGGTCAGGATCGGGTCTTCTCTAAGGTTAAATAACGATCTAAGAGGACCACCAAGAGATCTTCCCCGAGGTTGGACAGTCATGAGTGGCAAGCACTTAACCAGTTGGCCTCTCCAGTGTTTTGGAACTTAACACTCTTGAACAAAATGTGGAACCCCCAAAAATTAGCAGAACACTTTGTTTAAGCATGCTGTCGTCCTGGCAATAGCAAAGAGGGACAAGTCACTGCAACGTGTTGGGGATTCCCCTACACCTACAGAACTGTGTTCTGCAAGGAGCAGGAAAAAGAAGTCTCTGGATCTGATGGCAAAGCAACAGACACAGCAGCTACTCAAACCCTGACAGACACTGACCCCACTCTAACCCAGATACTGCAGCTAAACCAAAGGACCAACCTGTGCCAATACCAGTTGCCCCTATAAACAAGGGGAAAAGTAAACAAGAGCCACAAAGAGCAACTCGGGTAGTGAAGGGAGATGAAGACCCAGTGTGCATACCAGAGGGGGTGACATCTGAATGAGAGGAATTAGTCCAGAAATCAGAAGAAATAACTTCTCGATCCCTGTCCTTGACTGAGCTGCAGAATATATGCAAACATTTCAGCCATCTTGCAAATGAGCACATCATCACATGGATGCTCCAATGCTGGGAAAACAGGGCCAACATTCACAAACTAGAAGGTAGGGAAGCTAAGCAGCTGGGATCACTTGCTAGGGAAGATGAACTGATGAAGCGAGTGCAAAACAGAAACGAAGCCTCAACCCCTGGAGGCAGCTCTCAAGAGCTGTGAAGAAAAGGTTTCCATACAAGGACGATGTTCTGTGTTGCCCAGGCAAGTAGACCACAAATGAAAACGGCCTCCAGTCCCTGAGGGAATCAGTCATTCTAGAGATGATCTACCATAGGCCAGAAACAAGGAATGCATCCGTAGATCCAGACAAAGTTGGATGTACACAACCCAATAGGTGGAAATTTACAGAGCGCACCATCAGCATGTGCCAACTCATTGGCAAGAATGAGCCAGAGGGAGGCAGCAGCACCAGAAGTGGATGAAGCGAGTCATCAGCTCTGAGAGAGTTTGAAGACAAACCCACCCCTTCCATCGTTTCAGCTGTGGAAAAACTGTCCCAGGAGTTCAAACAATTGAGAGATGATCTATCCAGGGCCCCACATGCACAGACCCACATATCAGCTATTAACAGAAGGCACCCTATTGCCTGAAATGGAAGATATCAGTCAGCTGATTGGAGCTAGCCCAGCTAGAGCCGCAGCCGGCATGCTTCAGTGACCGCGAGTCTCAACAGAGATTAGGAAAATCAGAGGGGATAGCGAAGAGGCATCGCGATTCCCGACATCTCCCGATCCCCGAAGCCCCAACAGCCCTTGCGAGAGAGCGGCTAACGTGGCAGGGAGCGTTCCCACGGGGACAGCGACCACCCCCCTGCCCCTTGCCTTGAAAGAGCCTCTGAGAGGGCAGCGACACCAGGCGCAGGGAGGAACAAGCAGGTCGTGTTGCTGACCCTGTTGCTGGTGTCCCAGACTGCTGACCAATATGGTCGCCTCCAGAAAGAGAGCTTGCAGTAAGAAGACTGTAGCAACTAAGACAGAGACCCCGTCCCAAACCGTGGCTGTTCAGGTCTCTGGATGCAGGGAGTGCAAGAGCCTGCTGCTGCGGGGGGAGGGAGGACAGCATTCCACCTGCGTGAGGTGTGAGCAGGTGGAAGATCTGCTTAGCTTGGTGGCAAAACTTAAGGAGGAGGTTGAGATGCTGAGGACCATAAGGGAGTGTGAAAGGGAGATCGACTGGTGGAGTAACTCCCTGGCATGCCAGTTGGAACGGTTCCACGGAGATACCCCCTAAAAGGGGATGGACCCCCTGCCCTCTTAGACAGAGGGGGATGGCCTGAGACAGCCCCTGCCCTGTAGCTGTCGCGCAGAGGTAGGGGACCAAAAAGACGACGAGGGTTGGAAGCGAGTTCCAGTTTGGCGTCATGGGCAACCTTCCTGCCCTGCTTCCCCAGGTGTCCCTCCATAATAGGTTTGAGGCCCTGGATCTTGAAGGAGAGGTAGGTGAGGATGTGGTGCAAGGACCGCCTACAAGGCCACACAGGAAAAGGCATTCAACTTCGCACCTCAAGACTGCCTCTGATAAGAAAGAAAGAAGGGTCATTGTAGTAGGCCATTCCCTTCTGAGAGGACCAGAGGGCCCGATATGCAGAGTTGACCTTCATCATAGGGAAGTGTGTAGTCTGCCTGGAGCCCGGATCAGGGATATCACCAGGGCGCTCCCCAACCGGGTGCACCCGACAGACTACTACCCGCTGCTGGTCTTCCAGACAGGTGAGGGGGAAGCTGCTTCCTGCAGTCTGAGGGGGATGAAGAAAGACTACAGGGCCTTGGGGCGAATGGTGAAAGAGTCTGGGGCTCAAGTGATCTTCTCTTCACTCCTTCCATCTTACATTGATGATGTGGGACTGAATGGGAAAATTCAGTCCATAAACGACTGGCTTTGAGGCTGGTGCTGCAGGCAGGGCTTTAAATTCTTTGATAACAGCTGGTTTTATAGGGCACCAGTCTGGACAATGGCATGTGGGAAAGGTTTATCTCACAGAGGCAAAAGGATACTGGGGCACGAATTAGCAGGGCTCATTTGAAGTTTTAAAATAGATTCAAAGGGGGATGGGGTTGTAGCTTGGCTTGCCCCAGTGTGGCAGCACTCCAGAATTGATGAAGACTGGGAGGCCTCCTATAATCCTAGGGTGAAATCGGTGTGCTCAGCTCGCTCCCTGAAATGTCTGTACACCAGTGCGCGCAGCATGGGAAATAAGCAGGAGGAGTTTGAAACCTGTGTTAAGTCAGGAGATTATGATCTAGTGGCAATTACAGAGACGTGGTGGGACAGCTCACATGACTGGAATATAGTCATGGAGGGCTATGTCCTTTTCAGGAAAGACAGGCCAGCCAGGCGGGGTGGTGGGGTTGCTCTTTATGTGCGAGAGCAGCTACAATGCGTTGAGTTCTGTCCAGGGACAGATGACGAGTGAGTTGAGAGTCTGTGGGTGAGAATTAAGGGGCAGGCTGGCAGGGGCAATACTGTTGTGGGTGTCTGTTACAGGCCACCGGATCAGGGTGAGGAAGTTGATGAGGCCTTCTACAGGCAGCTGAGAGTGGCCTCACAGTCACAGGCTGTGGTGGTCGTGGGGGATTTTAACTTCCCTGATGTTTGCTGGAAGGACTACTCATCAACCCAGCCACAGTCCAGGAGGTTCCTCCAGTGTATGGATGATAACTTCCTCATGCAAATGGTGGATGAGCCAACCAGGAGAGGAGTGCTGCTGGATCTCATCCTCACTAACAGGGAGGGTCTGGTCAAAGCAGTGAAGGTTGAGGGCTGCCTTGGTTGCAGCGACCACGAGATGTTGGAATTCAGGATCTTGTGTGGTAGGGTCAGTAGAATAGCAAGTAGAATTGGAACCCTGGACTTTAGCAGGGCAAACTTTGGTCTTTTCAAGAAATTGCTAGGGGAAATCCCATGGGCAAGGTTGCTTGAAGGTAAAGGGGCCCAAGATAGCTGGTAGTCATTCAAGGACTGCTTTTTCCGAGCTCAAGATCAGAACATCCCGACACGTAGAAAGTCAAGGAAGAGGGCCAGGAGACCTGCGTGGCTAAATAAGGAATTGCTGAGTATGCTCAAGTGGAAGAGGAGAGTTTACAGGTCATGGAGGGAGGGGCTGGCCACTTGAGAGGAATATAAGGCTGCTGCTAGAGGATGTAGGAAGGCAGCTAGGATGACTAAGGCCTCCTTGGAATTAAAGCTGACGAGAGGGGTCAAGGACAGCAGAAAGAGCTTTTTCAAATACATGGCAGGTAAAACTAACACCAGAGGCAATGTCGACCCACTGATGAACGGGATAGGTGCCCTGGTGACAGAAGATGCAGAGATGGCAGTTACTGAATGCCTTCTTTGTCTCTTTCTACTCTGCTGGAGGCAGTCCTGAAGAGCCCTGTACCTCTGAGACCTCAGATGAAGTCAGGTCAATGGAGCGGTCTGCCTTAGTCGATGAGGAATGGATTAGAGACCAGTTGAGCAATCTGGACATCCATAAATCCATGGGTCCAGATGGGATACACCCGCGGGTGTTGGAACTGGCAGAGGTCATTGCTAGACCACTCTCCATCATCTTTACCAAGTCTTGGGAAACGGGAGAGGTGCCTGAGGACTAGAGGAAAGCAAATGTCACTCCAGTCTTCAAAAGGCAAGGAAGACCCGGGTAACTATAGACCAGTCAGCCTCACCTCCATCCCTGGGAAAGTGATAGAACACCTTATCCTTGGTGCCATCTTAAGGCATATCAAGGATAAGAGGGTTATGAGGGGCAGTCAACATGGCTTCACCAAGGGGAAGTCATGCTTGACCAATCTCGTAGCCTTTTATGAGGAAATAACACGGTGGATGGATGATGGCAGAGCGGTGGATGTGGTCTACCTTGACTTCAGCAAAGCGTTTGACACAGTCTCCCACAGCATCCTCGCAGCTAAATTGAGGAAGTGTGGTCTGGATGATCGGGTAGTGAGGTGGACTGTGAACTGGCTGAAGGAGAGAAGCCAGAGAGTTGTAGTCTATGGGGCGGAGTCTAGTTGGAGGCCTGTATCTAGTGGAGTGCCTCAAGGGTCGGTACTGGGACCAGTATTATTTAATATATTCATCAACGATTTAGATGAGGGAATTGAGTGTACTATCAGCAAGTTTGCTGATGACACTAAGCTGGGAGGAGTGGCTGACACGCCAGAAGGCTGTGCTGCCATCCAGAGAGACCTGGACAGGCTGGAGAGTTGGGCAGGGAATAACTTGATGAAATATAACAAGGGAAAGTGTAGAGTCCTGCATCTGGGCAGGAACAACCCCAGGTTCCAGTATAGGTTGGGGAACGACCTGTTAGAGAGCAGTGTAGGGGAGAGGGACCTGGGGGTCCTAGTGGACGACAGGGTGACCATGAGCCGACACTGTGCCCTTGTGGCCAAGAAGGCCAATGGCATCCTGGGGTGTATTAGAAGGGGGGTGGTTAGTAGGTCGAGAGAGGTCCTCCTTCCCCTCTACTCGGCCCTGGTGAGACCTCATCTGGAATATTGTGTCCAGTTCTGGGCCCCTCAGTTTAAGAAGGACAGGGACCTGCTGGAGAGAGTCCAGCGCAGGGCAACTAAGATGATTAAGGGAGTGGAGCATCTCCCTTATGAGGAAAGACTGAGGGAGCTGGGTCTCTATAGTTTGGAGAAGAGGAGATTGAGGGGTGACCTTATTAGTGTATATAAATATATAAAGGGGGAGTGTCACGAGGATGGAGCCAGGCTCTTCTCAGTGGCAAACAATGAAAGGACAAGGGGAAATGGGTACAAATTGGAACACAAGAGGTTCCACTTAAACCTGAGAAGAAACTTCTTCTCAGTGAGGGTGACGGAACACTGGAACAGGCTGCCCAGGGAGGTTGTGGAATCTCCTTCTTTGGAGACATTCAAAACCCGCCTGGACACGTTCCTGTGTAACCTTATCTAGGTGTTCCTGCTCCGGCAGGGGGATTGGACTAGATGATCTTTTGAGGTCCCTTCCAATCTCTAACATACTGTGAAAGGGTTAATGCAAAAGTGCGGTTCCCGGCAGGTATTTATGGTTGCTGCTGAAGCAGACAGGCAGCTGTAGCTGTTTATAGTGTTTATAGCTGCTGCCAAGCAGGCCGGTGTTTGTAGCCGTGCAAAGCAGGGTGAGCGACCTCGAAAAAAAAAAAAAAAAAGGGGGCAATGATGCGGCAAACTCCTCTTTTAACCTGTCTACTTCTCAAGAACTGATAACCTGGAGGAGGGGGTATATTTGTGTCCTCCTGCCTACAGGTCCATGGCGACTGCCTGCAAAGTTTGTCAAGCCTTGCCATGAGCTGGACAGACGAATGGAGGAACCTGATGCTTCAGCTACAGGAGCTGGCCGTAAATGCCCCAAGCAGACTGAGAGAGAGAAAGAGAAAAACTAATGATTGCAAAACATCATTTGGGGGACACTGAGAAGTAACAACATGAATATGTGTGCTTGTAAAGTAGCTACTATTATAGGTTATGATTTTGTGTATAAAACCACCTGTATTTACCAGCCAGTTGCTAATAAGAAACTACACCTTGTATTGTACAGATTTGTCACTTATAAAAGAGATGTTAGAGTATAGAAATTTGCAGTAGCTGCTAGAAAATGCTAAGGCAAGTTATTCTAATACAATGGTAGTATTATAAAGCAGATAATGAAACAAATTAATATTTTAATACAATGGTAGTGTTATAAAGCAGATAATGAAACAAATTAAGAGGGTGGGAAAATTCCACTGGTAAGAAATTTCTTTGACTAGTCCCTCGGTTCTATCAGCATTTTCAGTATGCTACTGCACCCTGTAATAGTTACTCTGCTAATGTAAATCTGTGTGTGCCTTGCCATAATAACGATTTGTTATTGGATGAAGCAGGTGAAACTCCCCATTGACAAAAAAGAGCAAGGACTGAGGCTGATAAAATACCTGCTACCACAATCAAGGGCAAGACCGGGTTGGCCTTTGTGTTTGCCATCAAGAAGAACCTTTAGCTCCGCTGCTGGCTGCAACCCAGCAGGCATGGAGCTGTGGGGCACATGCCATGCCAGACCTTGATGTGAAGGATGGCCTCCCCATCTGCCATACAGCAGAAAAAAGGGGAGCCCAGCAGCCTGTAGCTGGCATATGTTGGAAATATGATCTAGCCCAAATCCCCTGCTCAAGTAGGGTCATCCAAAAGATAAATAAAACAAAAAGGGGGAGATGTGGAGACAGTGTTCTCACAGGAGAAGGGATAATTGGTACATAAATCCTGAAAGATACAGCAAGGCCGTGAGAGGCCCCAGGAAGCCTAAACAAGCAAGATAAGAAGAAGCTGGAATTAACCAAGTTAATGAGAACTGTGGACTGTTGGCAGTTTTCTAGGTCAAGTTCTCACACCTGTGCTTAACCAATTATATGTTAGTCACTAAGCATCTTCAAGACATGTATCCGATCATAATATGACAAATCATTTTAAGTGCATGCAAGAAATAGTGTATAAGGGCTTAAGGCTTTGTAATAAATGGCTTTTGCCTGATCATACTGATCTCTGACTGGGTCCATATATTTTCTGAGGCAAAGATGTAAGTAGAGAACTTCATGATTGCTATTAGAGTAGCCCTGCCTCCACCCAGGTGGAGGGACAATCGGGTTTACTGGACTGTGTGGATCAGTTGGTCTGGCACATCAGTCCCACAGAAGTATAAGGCTCTTGTAGATACTGGTGCACAGGCCACAGTTTGATTTTACTTGGAGTGGCATCCAGTACACTTGGAATCAACAGCCCCAGGGGTGGAAACACAGCCCTACCATCTGCCATGGACTGATCCAGACTGCACTGGAACAGGGGCAAACTCCAGAACACCTGCAATACATTGATAACATCATCATGTGAGGCGATACAGTGGAAGATGTTCTTGAGAAATGGAGAAAATAATCCAAATCCTGCTGAAAGCCTGTTTTGCCATCAAGCAGAGAAAGGTCAAGGGACCTGTACAGGAGATTCAATTATGGGGAATAAAACGACAAGACACACATCACTAGATCCCCACAGATGTGATCAACAAGGTAACAGCAATGTCTCAACCAACTAATAAGAAAGAAACACAAGCTTTCTTAGGTATTGTGGGGCTCTGGAGAATGCACATCTCGAATTACAGTTTGATTGTAAGCCCTCTCTGTCAGGTGACCTGGAAGAAGAATGATTTTAAGTGGGGCCCTGAGCAACAACAAGCCTTTGAACAAATTAAATGAGAGACAGTTCATGCAGTAGCCCTTGGACCAGTCCTGACAGGGACAGATGTGAAAAATCTGCTCTACACCACAGCCAGGGAGAATGGTCCTACCTGGAGCCTCTGGCAATAAGCTCCAGGGGAGACTCCAGGTCGACCCCTCGGCTTTTGAAGTCAGGGATACAGAGGAACTGAGGCCAGCTATACTATCACTGAAAAAGAAATACTGACACACTATGAAGGGGTTCAAGCTGCTTCAGAAGTGATTGGCACTGAAGGCACAGCTCCGCCTGGCACCCCAGCTGCCCACGCTGGGCTGGAAATTCAAAGGCAGGATCTTCTCTACACGCCATGCAACTGATGCTATATGGAATAAGTGGGCTGCTCTAATTACACAAGGAGCTAGAACAGGAAATCCCAATTGTCCAGGAATCCTAGGAGTCATCATGGACAGGCCAGAGGGCAGATTTTGGAATGTTCAGCATTGGAATGATGAAGGAGAGTGTAAATCGACTCAGTTTGCAGAAGTGAAAGCCATCTAGCTGGACTTGGACATTGCTGAACGAGAAAAACAGCTAGTACTTTACACTGACTCATGGATGGTGGCAAATGCCCTGTGAGGGTGGTTGGAGCAATGGAAGCAGAGCAACTGGTAATGCAGAGGTAAACCCACCTTGCTGCTGCACTGTGGCAAGATACTGCTGCCCAGGTACAGAACCTGGTGTGGTGGTAACATACACCAAGTAGATGCTCCTGTACCCAAGAGTCAGGCCACCGAGGAACACCACAACCAACAAGTGGATAAAGCTGCTAAGACTGAAGTGGCTCACATGGATTTAGATTGGCAACATAAGGGTGAATGGATCAAAAGCAGATTAAAGGAGATGATCCTGCCCCTCTACTCTGCTCTCGTGAGACCACACCTGAGTACTGTGTACAGTTCCGGTGTCCTCATCATAAAAAGGACATGGAACTGTTGGAACAAGTCCAGAAGAGGGCCACAAGGGTGATCAGAGGACTGGAGCACCTCCCATATGAAGACAGGCTGAGAAAGTTGGGACTGTTCAGCCTCAAGAAGAGAAGGCTGTGTTGAGACCTCATAGCAGCCTTCCAGTATCTGATGGGGGCCTATAAGGATTCTGGGGAGGGACTCTTCATTAGGGACTGTAGTGACAGGATAAGGGGTAACGGGTTCAAACTTAAACAGGGGAAGTTCAGATTGGATATAAGGAAGAAGTTCTTGACTGTAAGGGTGGTGAGGTACTGGAATGGGTTGCCCAGGGAAGTTGTGAATGCTCCATCCCTAGCAGTGTTCAAGGCCAGGTTGGACAGAGCCTTGGGTGACATGGTTTAGTGTGAGTTGTCCCTGCCCATGGCAGGGGGGTTGGAACTAGATGATCTTAAGGTCCTTTCCAACCCTAACTATCCTATGATTCTAATAAAGTCATGTGAAAAGCCAGCAGCAGCAACCTGCCAGTCTGCCAGAACTCTCCTCATGTCAGCCACTGGCTGACCCTGACTTCCCTCCAATCATGACCCCAACAAAGAACGAACTTTGAGGAAACCAGGCGAGCTCAGCAGTGACCAGATGAGTTCAGCAGTTTTGTCAGCAGGCAACAATCCAACATTACACACCATCTCTCCTGCCCTCAAAGACTGTTACAACTTATGGAGCCTGACAACATGGGCTGAATGAACTCGGCAAACTTCATAGGGACGGTCTATGGGCTAAAGAATGATATCTCTCTCTTTGTGTGTGTGTGTATACATATATATATAAAGAGACATAAAGCGATGGTATATCAAAAAAATGTGGTATCTGAACATGACTTGAATGGTTTTGGCATAAGGGGTGGCTACTGTCCTGGATTCAGCTCTGACAGTTATTTTTCTCCTTCCTAGTAGCTCGGTGCAGTACTGTATTTTTGAATTCAGTCTGAGAACAATGCTGATAACATACCAGTGTTTTAGTTGTTGCTAAGTAATGCTTCATCTGATCAAGGACTTCTCAGTCTTTCATGCTCTGCCAGTGAGGAGGTGCACAAGAAGCCAGGAGGAAGCGGAGACAGGACACCTGACCCAAATTAGCCAAAGGGGTATTCCATACCACAGCACATCATGCCCAGTATAGAAACTGGTGGGAATTACCTGGAAGGCCCAGATTGCTGCTCAGGTCAGGCTGGGTATTTGCTGGCGGGTAGTGAGCAACTGTTTTGTGCATCACTCATGTTGATTGTTTTCCTTTTCCCCTTTTATTTTTACATTCTCTCCCCTTTTTTTCCCCCTTTTTCTTATTATTATTGGTGGTAGTAGTAGTAGTTTTTCATTGTATCTTAGTTACAGGACTGTTCTTATCTCAAACTGTGGGATTTACATTCTTTCAATTCTCCTCCTCATCCCTCCGGTATCAGGGGAGAGGGAATAAGCGGGGAAGTGAGTGAGGGGCTGCATGGTTCTGAGTTACCTGCTGGGCTTAAACCACTACACCTCCTGAAATGATACAGAGACTGAATAAGAGGCATGGGATCCAGAATCCTGACATCAAACCAAGAAACTAGGAAAATCTGTATCGAGACAACTAGTCTGTAATACAAGAAAGGCCATTACCCTTGCAGATCAAGCTGCAGAGCACTGCATGTAATAGGCTTAAGCCACACTGTCTACAGATCTTTTGGGATGAAAAAAGTGTTCCAGTACCAATAAACCCAACGATAGGCCCCATTTTTGACCATGGACAAAGTCTTGTTAAGCAGAAATTATTAAACATTGACCTTTACACTATAATAAACACCAGAATATATTGAAGGAAACTACAGGTGCTCACTTGTAAATTAAATGAAGTTACACGTTTTTCTTAAGTGCACCACCTCCCAAAACTACGAACAGCATACACTGCCATGTAATCAAAAGCCAGCTGATCACTAGACACTGCTGTCTGCAATGGTCAACTCAGATCAAAATCCTCTATGCTAGATTTTTCTCAACCTTCTCATACGGTTTTACATGAAGCCATAAGCAGCTCACATGCCCATGCTCATTAACATGATGTTTCCAAGAACAAATCTGAGTTGCTGCATGGATCCCATAGGAGGAGAGAAAAGTGGAAATCACAAGGATGTTGTGTTCTACACACAGTGAATAGGATGGTACCTATTGAAAAAAGGGATTGTGAAGTCTTTGAAACAAGGCTTGGAGGCCCCTACAAACACAGGCAATATTTAGTCAAATGGCATCCATTTTCTCTCTGTCCTCTCATTTAAACTCTTAAATGAATGTTCCTCCATCCAATGGAATTTTATGGAAAGTTTTAAAGAGTGGATGAAGTCAATCCCCACAAGATCTCCTCCAATCTTACGATCCACACTGAACAGATGAATCTGTGGTGCTCCTATGTATGAACAATTAACTACGACACATAGCAGATTAATGATTATTCTGCAAAGAATTATGCCTTTAGTTACTGCAATAAAACAGGGCTTTAACTTTCTCATAAAGAAACAACCACTTGAGCAAAGCAGTGATGAATGGGGACCTTTCAATTATAAGGTGTAAGGAGATTAATACGCTCACAAATTGTAAAACATATGCTGAGTGGTGCAGTGAAATAGCATGCCTTTGCATGCAGAATCTGAGATTTTAAGCAGATACTACAAGAAGATACAGTAAATTTAAGAGATATTCTGAAAAATGGAAACATATAAACAATTGGTAGAATTGCCTCATGTTCAGAGCAGTTTAGAAAGACAAGTCAATAGACCTTGGCATGCTTATTCCAAAGACATTTTAAAACGAGACTGAACCAAACAACTGTGGTAATGCTAGCATGATAAAAGCTACCTGCAGACATTTACTCAGCTAGCAAATTTAAGATTCAACACTTAGGAGTAAACACTAGCCAAGTTCAAGCTCAAAGCAGGGCAACGTTTTTGGCAGAGAAAGTCTCTGAGCACAGAATAATCTCCCAGGATATGCTGAATTCTTAAAGCATTCACTAACTCATCTATAGAGGGAGGGATTATAGTTCCTCTATAACCCTACTAAAATCACCAGACAAAGCTCTCAAAGCACAAAGTGCAGTACACACAGGAGATCAGAGTAGATTATAATGATCCTGTTCAAACTCATCAGCACTTACCTCATGTGATCATATTTCTTGAAAAGTGCATTATATTCCACTGCCCTCTGCTGTAGCTCCACATCAATGCTGCTGCTGTAAATGGAAACTATCTTCTTAACGCGACTGTGTGGGGACAAGGGGGAAACAAAAGAACACACCACACCATGGAATTAGCAGCAATAAGAAAGGGATTAACCTGTCATCCAGAAGACACTATATGTCCTCCGCTTAACAGGTGCCCTGTCTAACTCCTTTAAAACAGTATTCTCTGCTGTTTTTCTGGATGAAATATGCAACCCCATTTTTGAACTGTCCCTTTGTAACAGCATCAGTAGGTGATTAATATACCACCACAAGGTATAGCATAAGAAAGCTCAACTACCCACACCAAGAAGCCATCAGTAAGAAATAAGGCTATTTCCCTCTCCATCACCCAAAAAAGGAACTGGAAAGGACAGTCCACTGAAAGTAATGACTTCTCTTCCCCAAAAGGAGTTTTCAAGCAACAGCAACAGGGATTAAGTCCCTATACAGTAGAGGACATCCACAGAGAAAACAGTACATAGCAGCAGAAGTCTTCCACCCTGCAAGCAAAGAAGGACTGTAAAAGCCAACAAATGACTTTTGTAAACCATGGAAGCAGAGCATGTCTAAGGAATACTTCCACTGAAAACAACCAATGCCAGCATGTTTGCAACAAAGCCCTGTGCAGTACATCAGTTAGAACTCACTTGACATTGCAGGTAAACCTTGTGGAAAGTTTCATGATGGCAGTGAGAGTATAGCCTCGTGTAACAGATGCAGACATATTAGATATCAGGATGCTTTCTAAAATATCAAGAACTTCATCCTCTGTTACCTGAAAAGGTACAGAAAGGTTAGGCTGAGGCAGAGAGAAGCCTTGCAGCAAGCCTTGCAGGACATACTGTAAAAACCTGTCTCTTGCTTAATGGCCATGTTGTACCTCCTCTGCAACTTGGTGAGCCTGCGGCATTATGTTCAGAGCATACAAGACACATGCATTTATGTGGAGATTTTAAGAGATTAGCTTTAAAATACAGTTCCTGTTCTACACATGGAACAGCAGGTTTATCATCAAAATACACAGCTAAGACCCTAGAAGCTCCCCTGCAAGCTAGGCTAGCACTGAAAGCACACTGCTCTGTCAGTTATAGCTGCATTTGACACAGTGAGTGCTTAGGCAGCCCATGCCTGTATCATGGGAAGGAGACTCCTCCTCACAGTCCATCACCATCATGGACACCAATGCTAAGTAACTGTTGCAAGCATTCCCCTTGCATAGGCAGCAGCAAGCAGCTCCAGCCTCAGCCAGGTATACAGCTGCTTTTCTTTCTCAAGATATACCTGTATTGGTGGTTCCTCTTCACACTGACCAGACACCAGAAGATCTCCATACTCTCCTATGCACCAAGAGGCCACTTGCACCAGGGGTTGCTGTTTGAAGAAGAAAAATCAGATACCCAAGATAAATGGATACCTATATAACAAATTAAGCCGTCACCATTTCCCAGAGCAAGCTTAGCTCTCCTTACAGCCAAGGAAGCTCTCATCATAACAAACAAGAATATTTGATTTGATCAAGAATTCTATAAGAGAATTAGACAAAATAAAAAGAATATTTATGAACTTATAGAATACATGTCTCACCTGCAATCTATCCCTTGGAGCTACACAGTGTGATGTTGACATACCTTGAGATGCTTAGTAAACATGCTTATTGCAGTAAACAAGGAAACAGAAGCTGGTCAAGCTTGGTATTACCTGGGAGTAATCACCAAGGATGGCTTTGTAGAGTCTCTGCACAGTGTAGGCATGCATCTCCACACTGTTAGTTATTAGCTGAATCAGATTGGGAACAGCATCATCACGAACATAACTTCCTGCCTGCAAGAACAGCTACTGTTAGGTTTCACTATCCAACTTCTCAGTAACACCCAGCATCTCCTGATAACCTTCACAAAGTCACCTGATGTGCATGGAAATAAAAACCAACCTCCTCATCATCAAGCACTTTATAGTTGATTTTGAGCAGTCTCAGATGGATAGAAGCACAGGACATTACATTTTCCCAATGAACTCAACTATAGCCAGAGATATCCATACTACAGATACCCTGAAATTGTCAGGAGGACAGTGTGGACATAAGGATCCTATGCTACAGAAGGAACAAAAAGCAACATAGAAAACTCCTCTGTTAAATGGAAGGCTTTAAGTGAAAGACACCCTGGGGGCAGAACACAACTTATTAACCACTTGCTCAAAGCCAGACTGTATGCCAAATAAGCACAGGATCCAGAATCTTGCCTGCATCTCACTCTTTGCTTAGAGGATAGGAATAATTCCAAGATAATGCTTCATCCCCTTTCACTTTGCAAGTTACTTAAGGCTGTATTCAGTCTCCCCTGAAAACACAAAAGCTATCCAAACTTAGAAGCTAATATGATTACTGCATCAGAAAAACTCTGCTACACACTGTATTCTTGTTTGTTTCTGAAATCATATATTTCTTTAAAAAAAAACACTCAGTCATTCACTGAGTTTACATATTTCTGATTGCCTGGAGTCACTACCATCTAGGTATACTTCCCCTCTGTATGGTAGCATTTGTTATCTGCCAGCCTTTATAGCCATGTCCAACTTGATGGTGATTAACTTCCTACAGAAATAAGATTTTGTATATAGTCACACACAAGGGAGGCAACACTTACCATTGTTAAGACTCTCATAATTGTGTCTATGTGCCAGCGTTTGGAAGGAGCATATCTGACAAGATTAAGAAAACAAGTTAGAGCAATAACTACTAGCCTTCAACACCAGCAAGAAACCCATCATCATCAGAACCTCCCATTTCAGTTATTCCTGGCCCACTGTTTCCTGGGGGAGGACGGGACAATGGGACACACCCAAAACAGAACACACACCCCACACACCCCCCAAACCAAAACACATTTCACATTCTTTGACTTTTTTTGTATTAATGCTGACATTGGAAAGCTAAATAAATATACAAGGCTGTACAATATAGTACAGCCATACCTTGCACATAGAATCACAGAATAGTTAGGGTTGGAAAGGACCTTAAGATCATCTAGTTCCAACCCCGCTGCCGTGGGCAGGGGCACCTCACACTAAACCATGTCACCCAAGGCTCTGTCCAACCTGGCCTTGAACACTGCCAGGGATAGAGCATTCACAACTTCCCTGGGCAACCCATTCCAGTGCCTCACCACCCTTACAGTCAAAAACTTCTTCCTTGCATCCAATCTAAACTTCCCCTGCTTAAGTTTGAACCCGTTACCCCTTGTCCTATCACTACAGTCCCTAATGAAGAGTCCCTCCCCAGCATCCTTATAGGCCCCCTTCTGTAGGAGAAGAGTTTGAACTTGGTTAGAGTATGCTGAGTGACCTTAATTCTTTGGGGAATTAACTTTGAGCCAGACTCTAATTTTAGCTCTGTAGGGAACTAACCTCAAGCAAGAAAAGTGGAGCAAAAGAAATGGAACAAAAGGGGATGAAAACGAGAAGTAGAAGAAGGAACTGAGAAATGAGGAGAAGGTCGAAAGGATGGTGTCGAAAAAACAGACTAATCAATTATAATTTTAGATTATGCGCATGGACAGCAGCAACTAACCAATTGTAGCTTTAAGCACGTGGATATGATGAAAAACATATATAAACAATGTAATCTAAAATAAAAAGGTCTTCAACCAGCAATCAGATTCCATGCCTTAAATCCCTTCACCCTTCAGATACTGGAAGGCGGCTATGAGGTCTCCAGACAGCCTTCTCTTCTCCAGGCTGAACAGCCCCAACTTTCTCAGCCTGTCTTCATGGGAGGTGCTCAAGCCCCTTTATCATCTTTGCGGACCTACTCTGGACTTGCTCCAACAGCTCCATGTCCTTTTTATGCTGAGGACACCAGAACTGCACACAGTACTCTAAGTGGGGTTGCACAAGAGCAGAGTAGAGTACACATACAGTACTTCAAAGTCAGGGTGCTGATTATAATGGCTCAGCAGTAATGAGATCATTTCAGTTGTATAGCTAACCAGAGAAGTTGCGTGTGTGGAGAGGGGCAGGGAGGCAGGGCCAGGATGTCAGTGCAACATGTGTTCCAAAGTGCAGTACACAGTAGGCAGCAATCAGTACACTAGACTGATTTAGCAATACGAGGACTATCCATATGGGACACACTAGTGTGCCCTGTTCCTCAGAGTTAGTTGAAACTGACACACCACACAGATGAGCAAACAAGAAGATGTGATCTCCTGGGGGATGAGGAAGGGAAGCAGCAACAAAAAATGCTCATAATTCTGAGAATGTACAAAAAATTAATAGCAAATAAATTGGCCCCATACTTTTCAGATGCAAGAAATATTCCAGATGCACAGTCTGCTTTGAACTCTGGTTCACAGGAATCTAGGAAATACAGTAACTCCTTCATCATTCCACGGACATTATTCCCATTAACAAGAGCAAAACTCAGTTCCATTGCACGCCTAGGGCAAGAGACAGAAAACAGATAAAGTATCTTCCCCTAGTGAAGTAAAAAAAAACCAACCACCACCACCACCCCCCGACCAAAAACAACAAACCACAAGTCCAGCTACTTCAAAGAACTTACATTTTCATTAGGAGAACAGTATTTATTATTCCTGTGAAAACAGCCTTCCACATGAAATGTACCAATGGTTTCCTGTTCATGGGCAGACAACAAATACCTAACTCCCAAAATACTAAGTGGGTGTGGGGTTCTTTAGAAATACCTATCCAGATGTCCTAAGGATTAGAAATATCTTCCACCCAGAGTCTATCAGTTTTAAGGTCTGACTTCCCAAGTATTTGTACAAATTACTCGCATGGTAGTCATTTCTGACACACAACTGCAGGAAGTAATCCATCCTACAACGCACTTTATCCAGCTTCAGGGATCCAGAAGAGACCTGCTTCAATCTCCATATAGAAGAGATTCGAATTCAGTAGACTTAAAATATTAACAGATAGGCTTTGTTGTATTCTGTCAGACTACATTAAGACTTCTACAACCCAAAAATTACCCTGATGCTCTTCTCAGAACCCACATCCAAGTTGACACCACAACTAGACAGAGTACTGGCTCTTTGCTATTCCTTGTTATATTCATCGAGAAGTCAGAGTCTAGTCCTTAGCCCTTCTACTTAAAGCTTCTGCAGCCAATTCTAGCACAGCTCTCCCATTCTTCTGACTTTTTTGAATTTTTTGAAATATCTTCAAATGTGATTTGACTGTTGTACAACGCTGGCAATTAGTTATGTCAGAATGCATTAAAAAAGCCTCACTAAAAAACCCTGACTGTTCTTTAAAATTGAGCATTTAGTATAATCCAGAACCCAACCCTCCAAGTTGTGCCCTCTTCATAGTATCAGGAACTTTATTCTCTGCCTGTCATTGAGATACCCTACCAGAAGGCTATAAAGAACCTCACAGCACATTAAAAAATTCCTCTCCCATTTCAGTTATCTTTTGAAATTGTCTGGATAGCTGCTGAACTACTTTGTACAGTGATTTTGTACTGCTTGTTTTCAACAAGTTACAGCCAAAATTATGCCAAAAATCCTAAAGTCTATTTTGTAATACATACTTTCTCAAGGTAGCTCAGATTTCAATGTGTGTTTGACTCCAGCAATTCTCATTAAAATCATAATGTTGAGATGTGCAAGTTTTGCTGTCATCCTTTCACATATTTACTGGTAGGAACCCCATGATCAGTCTCACTGATTCTGTCTTGCTCCAGTGCCAAGCTTGCCAACTTACAACACAGACACAGTTATTTCTGATGGCTTAGTATTTTCCCAATGTTTGTGAAACATCAACTTAGACCAGGCACATTACCCAATCCAGTGGTATTGGGCTCAAGCTATTTGTTATCAAGAATCTGAAAGCAGCACTGCTTCTTAACATCTCCCTAGTTATTACTGTAATCATAGAATGATCAGGGTTGGAAGTGACCTTAAAACTCATCTAATTCCATTCCCCCCTCCCACAGGCAGGGACACCTTCCACTAGACAAGGTTGCTCCAAGTCAGTGTTATTTTGCTTTTTACCCAACTAATACCCAGGGACCTAGAAAACATGGAGGTGTCCAGAATTAAGGTGGAAATACATAACTAATTACCTTTTACCATCTAGATCTGTGCCTGGTTGAAGACCTATACCATTACTGGAATTGCTTTCATCCCTCCAATTAGTTCCCAACTCTTTACACCTAACCTTAACAGGCTACACATTTTCCATGTTTAAGTTTAACTTCTCAATCACATTAGAACAGATATCTCAATAATGCAGATGCACAGAGCTACTCTGCAATCTTAATACCAGACATTTATCTCAATACGTATAGCTTACCTTCAGTCATATTACATGGCTCATTCCTGTCACAAAGTTCCTAATAATGTAGTTTGATCATATTAAACAGACAGACAAGAAGACTTGAACTAAACAGCAAAGACATTCTTATTTATACCACATGGACCAAAGATGCACTGCAACAGTTAAATGATGGGAACAGACCATGCTTCAGGTAACCCAAACCAGGTACTGCCTCTTCCCCTCAAGTCCCAGTGCTTGAAACCTGGTAGCTGGGGACCCTGACATCCAGTCGATATACTGCTTCAATTAAGATAGTACACTGTCAGCATCATGAGCATCATCATGGCAACATCATGCTCTGCTGATGGATGACAGGCTTCATCCTGCAACAACACTCAGACATGGAGCTCTATCATTCATAGCTTACCTATGCTTTCCTAATCAGGCACCAACAAAATGCTTTTGTTGCCTTCTACCCAAAACCTAGATGGGGTTCTGTTATCTCACAGCTTCGACTCAGTGCTGGCTCTGGCACTGAACAGCAACAGCAGCCTGACTTGCTCAGCATGTAAAATACAAGTTTATGTTTATGTTTTGATTGCAATTATAAAAATAGATTACACGATACCCACTATAAAGCAGTTAAAACTAAGTTTCAGAAGTGAGACAGATCGAATTTCTTTCCTATTCTGTACATATTAGACTGAGCAGTGCTGTTATAAATCTAGATGTAAATCAAACATGGGCATATATTTGAAAAATGCCTATCAGAACAAGTATGTAGCATATCTAATCAGTTTCACAAGGGGGGAAAAATAGGTTGATCAATTTTGGAAGTATGTTAATGATGTTTGGCCTGCAGCAAACAGATTCCACAAGATGCAACAGGGATGTAACTGTCCCCATGACTGCCACGTCATATGCTGCACTGAGCTCAGACCATCAGTTAGAAAAACAGTAACTATGAGGAAGAGAGTTTTGACAGAAAGAGCAAGCAATTAACAGGCTGAACTCAATTTAGAAGAGCAGCATTCCACATAGGTTGGGCAAAAGTGAGATCAAGAATTAGAGTATCTATGAATGTCTGACTAACGAGAAGAAACATAAGTATTTTAAATTGTCTTCCTCTAGTGAGAAGTAAGGTTGCAAGCTCTCCCACTGCCCAGAGCAACAGCAACATACTGCTATTTAACTGACAAATCATAGAATCACAGAATAGTTAGGGTTGGAAAAGACTACCTAGTTCCAACCCTCCTGCCATGGGCAAGGAGACCTCACACTAAGCCATGTCACCCAAAGCTCGGTCCAACCTGGTCTTGAACACCACCAAGGATGGAGCATTTACCACTTCTCTGGGCAACATACTCCAATGCCCACCACCTTTATAGTTAAGAACTTCTTCCTTATATCTAACCTGAACTTCCCCTGTTTAAGTTTGAACCCATTACCCCTTGTCATATAAGCACAGCCCCTGATGAAGAGTCCCTCCCCAGCATCCTTATAAGCCCCCTTCAGATACTGGAAGGCTGCTATGAGGTCTCTATGCAGCCTTCTCTTCTTGAGGCTGAACAGCCCCAACTTTCTCAGCCTGTCTTCATGCGGGATCCCCTGATCATCGTTGTGGCCCTCTTCTGGACTTATTCCAACAGTCCCACGTCCTTTTTACATTGAGGAAACCAGAACTGGGCACAATACTCCAAGTGAGGTCTCACGAGAGCAGAGGAGACAGGCAAGATCACCTCCTTCAACCTCTTGGTCACGCTCCTTTTGATGCAGCCCAGGATACGGTTGGCTTTCTGGGCTGTGAGCACATATTGCCGGCTCATTTTAAGTTTCTCATCGACCAACACCCCCAAGTCCTTCTCCACAGGGCTGCTCTGAATCTCTTCTCTGCCCAACCTGCAGGTGTGCCTGGGATTGCTCTGACCAACACCAAAGAATGAACACCAAGAATGCATAACAGGACATAGATGTAAGCAAATTATTTGAACAATCAAGTCAAGTCTGAATTTTACCACTGCCTAATCAAAATTCATCTAGAATACATTATTTGGACAGCTTAGTGCTGCTTCAAGATAACATGGCACTGTCTGTTCATCTTGGAAGAGCAGCAATATGGAGCATGTCAGAGTAGCTTTGATTAAGATCATACTTCATGAAGACTTTCCATCTTGTGAGCACATAATCTGATCTCCATTGAGACTCCATTTGGAAAAATTCAGGCAAACTTAATTTTTTTTCTCCAATCCTACATGCTCAAAATGTGCAGGCACCTTCTTTGGGAGGCTGCTTTTACATCTTCATTACTTTCTTTGAAGTATGAACCATACAGTGCATTAATACTAGTCTCACAGTTCCCCAAGATTATTGCCATTTTCCCTCCCCTTTGTCCTGCTCACTTTCCATATGCTGTCAACCTTAAGAGTCTATGTAATGGATATTTCAATTACCTTTTAATGGAGACATCCAAATCCTTTAGGCAGTCGACAATAGTGCTTCTATGCCGCTGTACTGCATTATGGTCTGTCTGTACAGTTTTCAACAATGATGTCAAAGCTACATATCTGAGATAACGATATACAGGAATGAATCCTTGACAGTAGGCATTTAATTCCTATGCACAGAACTTAGTCTTATTTTGCAACAGAACAGGGTTTTCGTACTCAGTAACAAATGGGAATCTTCCAGGGGACTGCCTGGCCTATCTTCAAAGGTTAGTTACCATGCTCAACTCTAACAAGCCCAACAACATCCCGCTGCCCAGACAGGCACCCGTCCCAACTCCTGGGCTCACGTCAGCTGCCCAGTCTTCACTAAGATTTTGAAAAAAACAAGGCAATTAAAGATTAGATCTCTGAAGATTAAGCAACTCAAGCTAGTTTGAGTGTAATTCACAAGGCTGGAGTCTTCTACCTATACCAGGATTTGCAATCAGAATACTAAGAGATGGGATGGCACACACCCAGACTCATCAACTTAGAATGGCAGGTCCACAGTGAAGATTTGCAGAGAAAACCATGCACCAAGAGAGAAGAAAGCTAGACAGTCACAATAACCCCAACAACAGTACTTGCCAAAGAGATCTCCTGAAAAGCTCTACTGCAGCATAATCTTTATGTAATGGCTTCTCATACATTTGAAAGCGGGTGTTGGTAAAACATACTTCATACAACTTACCTAATATTTTTGTCATTGTTTAATAAGAAACGGCCCAGGATGTTAATAGCCAACACCTACAGAGAGAATTAGAGAAGGTCAGTGATCAATACAGGCTCCTAGTCATCTCCATGATTTCAAGATTATCTTAAAAACAATGTGTCCCATTTACCAATGCAGTTCTTAACCAAAAGCATAACAAAACTCAAGAGGCTGCCTAAACAGAGAAAAAGCTAAGACAAACACATCACAGGCTCTCTCCTGCTCTCAAAAGAACATAGTCTGCAGGAAGCTTTGCTTTTGTATTTTTTAATTAAAAAAAAAAAAGAAGACAAAAACTACCAAAAATCAAATATCACTTTCTGAACAGGCTACAGTCTTATCTAGAAGCAACTAAAGAGCTATGTGTCCCAAGTTGAGCTGTAGCAATCATTTCTCTCCTTCTTAGTACCTAGTGCAGTGCTGTGTTTTTGACTTCAGTCTGAGAACAATGCTGATAATACACCAATGTTTTTATTTGTTGCTAATTAATGTTTACTCCAATCAAGGACATTTTCAGTCTCATGCTCTGCCAGCGAGGAGAGGCACGGAAAGGTGGGAGGAAGGAGAGACAAGACACCTGACCCAGACTAGCCAAAGTGGTATTCCATACCACAGAATATCATGCCCAGTATAGAAACTCTATTATATAAAGTGGAGGGAGTTACCTGGAAGGCCTAGATTGCTGCTCAGGTCAGGCTAGGTATCAGTCAGCAGGAGGTAAGCAATTGTATTGTGCATCACTTGTGTTAATTGTTTTCCTTTTCCCCTTTTAGTTTCATATTCTCTCCCCTTGTTATTTCCCTTAACATTATTATTATTATTGGTGGTGGTAGTAGTTTTGTATTATACCTTAGTTACTGGACTGTTCTTATCTCAACCTGTATGATTTACATTCTTTTGATTCTCCTCCCCATCCCTCTGGGAGCAGGGGAAGGAAGAACGGGGGGAGTGAGTGGCTGCATGGTTCTGAATTACCGGCTGGGCTTGAATTACAGTTCTTTTTGGCACCCAACGTGGGGCACATGATGGGTTGAGGTTATGACAGATCTGACCAGTGTGTCTAACAGTATTTGTGATAAGCATTCACTGTTTCAAATTAATAGTCACTCATCACAATGCTTACTGAGTTGCTCTTGGAGTTGTTGCACTTGGTCTTACAGTTTCACCATGTCGTACATTACTTGCAAGCCAGTATGAACCAGGGAATTACAGATCAGTCAGTCTCACCTCTGTGCCTGGCAAAATCTTGGAGCAGATTCTACTGGAAGGAATGCTAAGGCACATGAAAAACAACAAGGTGCTTCGTGACAGACAGCATGGCTTCACTAAGGGGAAATCCTGCCTGAACAATTTGGTGGCCTTCTATGATGGGGCTACAGAACTGATGGACAGGGGTAGAGCAGTTGACATCATCTGTCTGGACTTGTGCAAAGCATTTGACACTGTCCCAAATAAAATCCTTGTCTCTAAATAGGAGAGACATCAATTTGATAGGTGGACCACTCGGTGGATCTATACTGGCTGGATAGCCTCACGCAAAGAGTTGGGGTCAATGGATCAATATCTGGCTGGAGACCAGTAACGAGTGGTGTCCCTCAGGGATCGGTGCTGGGACCGGTCTTGTTCAACACCTTTGTCGGTGACATGGACAGTGGGATTGAGTGTGCCCTCAGCATGTTTGCCGATGACATCAAGCTGTGTGGGTCGGTTGATACGTTGGAGAGAATGAGGATGATCAGGGGACTGGAGCACCTCCCATATGAAGACAGGCTGAGAAAGTTGGGGCTGTTCAGCCTGGAGAAGAGAAGGCTGAGTGGAGACCTCATAGCAGCCTTCCAGGATCTGAAGGGGGTCTATAGGGATGCTGGGGAGGGACTCTTCATTAGGGACTGTAGTGATAGGACAAGGGGTAATGGGTTCAAACTTAAACAGGGAAAGTTTAGATTGGATATAAGGAAGAACTTCTTTACTGTTAAGGTGGTGAGGCACTGGAATGGTTGGCTAGGGAAGTTGTGAATACTCCATCCCTGGCGGTGTTCAAGGCCAGGTTGAACAGAGCCTTGGTTGGCGTGGTTTAGTGCGAGGTGTCCCTGCCCATGGCAGGGGGGTTGGAACTAGATGATCTTAAGGTCCTTTTCCCACCCTAACTATTCTATGATTCACTGTTTTAGTGTTTATCAGCTTTAGGGCCTGGGCTAAGGTTTTTGTTTTGATGTACTTTATGATAACGACTTGTAATACAATAGACTCATTGATCATGAAACTGGGCTGGCATCCATTCTCAGCATGGTCATCAACTCTATACTATATGAGTCAGACAACGGGACTCATTTCTAGATCAACCTTATAGACACCTGGGCCAAAGAGCATGGCACTGAGTGGGTATATCACATCCCCTACCATGCACAAGCTTCTGGGAAAATCGAACAGTACAATGGGCTGTTATAAAAACAGTCACCATAAGCATTGTGTGGTGGGACTTAACAACATTGGGTACACATTTACCAAAAGCCACCTGGTTGGTCAACACTAGGGGATCTGTCAACAGGGCTGATCCAGCCCAGTCAGAACTTTTACATACTGTAGAGGGGGATAAAGTTCCTGTGGTGCACATAAAGAATTTGCTGGGGAAGACAGTCTGAGTTATTCCTGCTTCAGGTCAAGGCAAACCCACTTGTGGGACTGCTTTTGCTCAGGGACCTGAATATACTTGGTGGATAATATGGGAGGATGGGGAAATCCAGTGTATACCTCAAGGGGATTTAATCTTGAGGGTAAACAGCCAATGACCTCATTTATATGCTGTTGCCTGCTATATAACACTTCTAGAGCCTATCAGCTAGATGCCCATCTCCACCACTCTGGCCTTTGAAAAGGAGAGATGTGCTGTCATGATCATGAGCAGAAAATAAAGTCATGGGAAAAGCCAGCAGCAGCAGAACTGTCCTCAGGTCACCAGCGACTGACCCTGCCTTTCCTTCAATCATCACCCCAAAAAGGAATGAATTTTGATGAAACCAGACAAGCTCAGCAGAGACCAGATGAACTCAGCAGTGTCATCAGCAGGCAACAATCCAACATTACACACCATCTCTCCTGCCCTCAAAGACTGTTACAAGAGATGGAGCCTAATATCATGGACTGGGTGAATTCATCAGCTTTATAGGGACTGGCCCATGGACTAAGGAATGATATCTGTCTCCTTGTGTGTGGGTGTATGTATATGTGTGTATATATATACACCACACAAGACAAAAAGTAATGGTATATTGAAAAATACAGGATCTGAGAATGATGTGAATGGTATGGAATAAGAGGTGGATATTGTCCTGGGTTCAGGTGTAGCAGTCATTTTTCTCCTTCAGAGCTTTTTTTTTTTTTTTGGTTTGGTTTGTTTTCGGCTTTAGTCTGAGAACAGTGATGAATAACACATCAATATTTTCAGTTGTTGCTAAGTAATGCTTACCCCAATCAAGTACTTTTTCATTCTCATGCTCTGTCAATCATTTACATTCTTTCGATTGTCCTCCCTGTCCCTCTGGGAGTGGGGAGAGGGGAAGAAGGGGGAGTGAGCGAGCGGCTGCATGGTTCCGAGTTAAAGGCTGGGCTTAAACCACAACACTATGTTTGGCAAAACAACTTTGTTTCATGTCCTCTACACAAATTATTCTAATGCAAGCTGGAGGGGTGGGTGGGGGGTGGGGTGTTGGTTGTGCATATTAAAGTCAACTTACTCGGAGCCCACTTTCAGATTTTATGTCCATAATCGTCAGCACAGTTTCATAGAGAATGGCATTTCCCACATTTTTACTTGTTTCTGTATTAGTGGCAACCTGGAGAAAATAAACAGTATCAGTAAGTCCAATGAATGCAAAGCAGATCCCCTTTGCACTGTTCCACAGATCATGTGGTGAAATTAACCAACCCCTAGCAAACAAGCTTCACACCTATGAACATGTGTATCTTACAGCAAAATTCCACCCAACACAGGAAGCCACTGTATCCTCACCAGTGCTGCTCAATCCAAAGTACTAAGAAACCAAAAGAGAAAGTTTAAGCTGCTCATCGACCTTGCAGACCTCACCTGTGCAAGTATATCATTCATTGCTTCACTAGAATCATCATCATTTCGTCCTAAAATTCTTAGTAACCGCAGGATTCGTACCTGTTTGACAAAATAAAGCAAAACAATGCTCACTGGATAGCAGTGTTTTTTTACCTGGGGGCCATGAAACGCCCAGGACACTTCCTGAGGAGTGGCAAATCAGCAAAATAAGCTGCTGATTTCCATTCCTAAGCAAAATGCTTATCCTTAATATGACCTTTACCAAAAAGAACAGTCTTATGCTGTGCTTATTTTCTTCCCAGCAACCAGAACTGCTGAGTATCCCCATTACCCACTTGGCACAACTTTGCAAGACCAACACATGTTGCTGCTTCCCCCCTTGTCACAACTTCACATAATATAAGGCACTACAACTGCTGTTTAAAGCAGGTGTCTTTCACTAAGGTAGATGAAGAGCATCTGTACAATCAGCTCTAACAAAGACACAAAAATCTTAAAATCAACACAGCTGCCCTGAGTTACTGACCTCATCATACCTAAGCCTCAAAACACAGTGCTAGAATTAAAGCTATCAGTTTGTATCAGTTCTTACCTGCAAAAAGGGGTCACTGATCCCAGACACATCATGCTCTGGTGAATATCCAGACATTATAAGGTTCTTCAGAATACGAACTAATTGGGGAACAAGCTGTTAAGCAGAGAGTTGTCCTATTAGGGTGCTGTTTCTTCCCTCACCCCAACTTTTAAGTACAGGTCCAAGAACAAATCTTATATTTGAAATCAAGTGAGTCTATGGATTTCTCCACAAAGTTCAACCTGTACACTGTCCTGGGTTCAGCAGTAGCAGTCATTTTTCTCTTTCTTGGTAGCTAGTGCAGTGCTGTGTTTTGACTTTCGGGCTGGGAACAGAGCTGAAAACAATGATGTTTTGGTTTGGCCAAGGACTTTGTGAGCCTCATGCTCTGCCAGGGAGGAGGAAAGCCGGGAGGAAGCAGAGACAGGACACCTGACCCAAACTGACCAAAGAAGTATTCCATACCACAGCACGTCATGTCCAGGAGGTAACTGGGAGTTACCCTGAAGGGAGAGGGGACTGCAGGGTTGGAGGAGGTATCGGTCGGTGCTTGGTTGGGCTGGGGGGGCAAGTTATCGGTCGCCTGGTGATGGGTTGTTGTATTCTCTTCCCTTGTTATTTCCTTTATCATTACTATTATTGGTGGTAGCAGCAGTGATTTGTGTTATACCTTAGTTACTAAACTGTTCTTATCTCAACCCATGGGAGTTGCATTCTTTTCGATTCCCCTCTCCGTCCCTCTGGGAATAGGGGGAGGGCAAGAAGGGGGGGAGTGAGTGAAAAGCTGTCTGGCTGGGTTCAAACCACGACATACACCTAGAGCTGATGTTACATAAATGCCTACAGCTTAGCTAGGGCACAACAAGAAACAGTTAAGCTGTGTCCTGAGCACCATATTGTATTTTTAAAGTACTAAATCTGCCAGAGCTTGGCAGTTGAGACCTGAGAGGAAGTACCAACTTAAATTCCTCTCTTCGTGAGAAGGGGATCAACTGGGACTATAAAAATGATACAATTCTAGGACTTTGCCTGGGGGCTCTACATTAGCTCCTGATTAATTCTTAGCATGCATCTCCATGGAAGCATCAGGCATAGTCAAGTGTTTTGATCTTTTCAAGTACTGTACTGCTATGATTAAATTATTAATAATTACTTTATTTGACACTCCATCCAACTTAGCTTCTAGAAAGAAAAGCTTTGTGAACTGCTTGCTCTCAAAGAGTTTCCAAAAAGGGCAGAGAATGGATTTCCCTCCAGCCTTCCCCCAGGGCTCTATTGTTAGACTCCCACAAGTAGTTCCAGGGTCTATTCTCCCTTCTCTTCATCACAAACTTCTTGGCAAGAGCAGCAACACTAAAGTGACCAAATTCTTTGCTTCACCACTGTTAGATGGGTTCTGCGTAGCAACAGAGAAACTGATGGAAGCACTGCTATTATGCCAGATTTGGGAGCACAAAATTGTATCAACTCACACTGTTCATAAAGTTTCTTTCCAACTGTGTGTTCTCTACAAAACCCTTTCCAATGATTCACCTTTAAGACTTCACCAACTTTCCCATCCTTGAGATGGGCTGCTTCTGCATTCTTGTATGCCTACAGGTCAGGAATTGCATTCAGTCTAAATTGTTACCAGATCAGAGATTGCTTATAGTAAAATGCCACTTCTAACAACATCAAATCACAAAGGTGCTTCAGATTCAAGACAAATAGTAGCAGAAGGTGCCAGAAGCACAATGTGACTTAAAGAGCACAACAGCTGCATGTGGAAATACTAAATAGGCAATGTTTTCTGGGCTGAATTCCTGTACATTTGAGGTACAGTGGAAGAAGAAAACCAGCAGAGTTCCCCCATCATCTCTTTTTATTCCTACCTTCATTGTTCAGGAATTACATAACCCTCTATAAACAAGCATTTCATAAAACACACAAACAAAAAGGAACCATACATTTCTTATTATCTGCCTTAAAGAGGAAACCAAAGGGGGCTGTAACATCTTTCCTCAAGAAAGAGTAAAAGACAAATGGAGTGACATGGTGGAACATTCCTGGAACCCTGATTTTTTTATTTTTTTTTTTTCCTTCTAACATGCAAGAGTTACCAGGACTGAGGACAGAACAAAGAGAAACATTACAGCCGTGGAGACAGGTTGAGGGCCATCCCTCCCCATCTTCTGCTGTCAGATTCCACCCATGAAAAACACCAACAGTGCAGCTGTACTTGGTAGCTCTTTGCAGCACAGTAAGCCCACTTACAGGTGGCCAAGTCTCTCCTGCTCCCTTTTGGAAATCATCCAAAGTTGCCCCATGATTCAGGCAAAACATAAAGCTCAGGTTTTGATAAGAAAAAAGCCCAGGGCTCCAGTTGGCTTAGGCACACAAAAAAATTCCTAAAGAAGTCCTCAAATGAGAGTGAGTTTGAGGAAAACAAAGTCATGTTTGGAAAAGGCCACAACTGCGAATCAGATCTGCCATGGGCATAGAGGTTTAGTGACAAGACAAGACCAGCGCAAAAAAGCATTACACAAATACAATCAACCTAAGCATATGGCAATCAATCACAAATGTGGCACTAAGAGGCACTGCCTCACAAGTGACAAGCATCTACAGATTCAATGCAAGCATGCACCATCTAGAAGAATTAATTCTTACCTTTTCATTCTACACACAGCAGGATTCCAAACAGACAAGAGACAAAACAGATGAAGCAGGCATTAGGGAGAGATCCATGTAATACCATTCACAGCATAAACAACTACAAGGGAGAACTAGAAAAGAATGTACCTAGTACCTAAATTTTGTGGACTCAGCTCTTCCCTCTTTTCCCATCACTATCATAACTGAGCAATTAGAAGGCAGTTAGAAGCTACCTTCAAGATGACCCTAGTCCCACTTCCAGTCCCAGGTTCAGCAGTAGCAGTCTTTTTTCTCCTTCTTGGTAGCTGGTGCAGTGCTGTGTTTTGACTTTCAGCCTGGGAACAGAGCTGATAACAATGATGTTTTGGTTTGGCCAAGGACTTTGCGAGCCTCATGCTCTGCTAGGGAGGAGAGGAAGCTGGGAGGATGCAGAGACAGGACACCTGACCCAAACTGACCAAAGAGATATTCCATACCACAGCACATCATGCCCAGATTGTAATGGATTGTTACCTGGAAGGGTGAGAGGACTGCAGGGTTGGAGGAGGTATATGTCGGTGCTTGGTCAGGCTGGGGGGGGGGGAGTTATTGGTCAGCTGGTGCTGAGGTGTTGTATTCTCTTCCCTTGTTATTTCCTTTACCATTCTTATTGTTGGTGGTAGCAGCAGTGGTTTATGTTATACCTTAGTTCTAAACTGTTCTTATCTCAACCCGTGGGAGTTGCATTGTTTTTGATTCTTCTCTCCGTCCCTCTGGGAGTAGGGGGAAGGAAAAGAGGGGAGTGAGTGAAAAGCTGTCTGGCTGGGTTTAAACCATGACATATGCAATCAGGGCAAGGGAAGATGCATGCCAAAATGCTAAGATGCATCAAAGGATGTACTGTTTGAGATCCCTAATGATACAGACAAGCCAAGGAAGAAGAATAAACTGGGCATGCAAATAAATAAGCACCTTTAATACTTTTCAAAACAGCAAACAGCCAGTTCTGTTGTACCAGCTTTGTTAAATTTCTCCTTCTTTGACCAAGAAGTCAGAATGACAATGCAATTTTCAGAAATTTTGATACAGCAATAATACTGCACAGCAAACTACAACAAACAACACAAGGAAGTTCAGGGGTGGGGAGGAGAAACAAACATTCCTAACCAAAGGAGGAAGAGTAACACTGATTATCAAACCCCTTAAGTTAGATTGATAAATGATACAATATAGCATGCACCAGTGGTGAGTTACCTACACAACTAGAACTTCCAGTGGTATTTTTGACCTGAGTTTATAAAATTGCGTGCCTGTGGTTAAGATATTCAGGTGTCAGCACAAGCCTCAGTTTTTTATCTTTGCCTCTTTATGTTTAATACATGTGTGATGCCAATGTCACTATGCAATTAACTACAAAGAGTGGAAAAAACCCTAAGGGAACATAGAGGACATTTTAAATCTAACTTTAGGATGAGCTTCATACTGCATAGTCTTAAGACTGATGTTTTGTAACTTACCCAACTTACTGAAGGAGATTAGGACTAGATACACACAAAATAGCTAAATTTAATGATTTCTTTTTTTTTTTTAATTCTGATAACAAGCAGACTTCTTCAACCCAAAGAGTTGCAAGGATTTAATTAAGACATGAACACTAGGGAGACTAAGAGAACACACTGGCAAAACCAAACCAAAACAAACAACACCCCCCCCCCCCCAAAAAAAATCCTCAACCCACCACAAACAAATCCATTAATATTGACTTTACAGTATTATCAGTTCACACTTACCTTTCTAAAGTGTACAAGCATGTCTGGGCTTCTCTCACACATCTCTGTGAGGAGGACAACTGATGTGTGAAGAACACCTAAAGGTAAAAAAGTATCTCCATTTAAGTTAATTTCATTGGCTCCAGATATATTTCAAAGATCATAAGGAAACAACAGGAAATCACAAAAAAATAAAAAAAAAAAATAATTCTTGAATCCAATGTATCTATATTTGGGTTTGCCACTGTGCCAAATGGAAAGCAGATACGAACATACCAGTGCCTTAAAGCTGCAGGTAATAGCCAAATGAAAAGAGGAGTGGAACTTTGAAGAAACCTGAATGTTAAATATACAGTCAGATGGTATCAGACACAGTTTGACTAGATGATCTTTAAGGTCCCTTCCAACCCAAATCCTTCTATGATTATATATAAACACAGAACACTACAAAGACATACTAATTAGAAGCGTAAAATGGTTAGGGTTGGAAAGGACCTTAAGATCATCTAGTTCCAAATCCCCTGCCTCACATTAGAGGATTCCTCACACTAGACCATGTTGCCCAAGGCTCTGTCCAACCCAGCCTTGAACACCACCAAGGATGGAGCATTTACCCACATCTTTGGGCAACCTGTTCCAATGCCCACCACCTTTATAGTAAAGAACTTCTTCCTTATATCTAACCTGAACTTCCCCTGTTTAAGTTTGAACCCATTACCCCTTGTCATATCAGCACAGTCCCTGATGAAGAGTCCCTCCCCAGCATCCTTGTAAGCCCCCTTCAGATACTGGAAGGCTGCTATGAGATCTCCATGCAGCCTTCTCTTCTCCAGGCTGAACAGCCCCAACTTTCTCAGCCTATCTTCATAAGGGAGGTGCTGCAGCTCCCTGATCATCCTTGTGGCCCTCCTCTGGAGTTGCTCCAACAGCTCCATGTCCTTCTTCTTTTGAGGACACCAGAACTCCAGTACACCAGAACAAAGTACTCCAAAGTGAGGTCTCACGAGAGCAGAGGGGCAGGATCACCTCCTTTGACCTCCTGGTCATGCTTCTTTTGATGGAGCCCAGAATACAGTTGGCTTTCTGGGCTGCGAGCATGCGCTGAAGCTGGCTCATGTTAAGTTTCTCATCGACCAACACACCCAAGTCCTTCTCCACAGAGCTGCTCTGAATCTCTTCTCTGCCCAACCTGTAGCTGTGCCTGGAACTGCTCCGACCCAGGTGTAGGACCGTACACTTGGCATGGTTAAACTTCATAAGACTGTCATCAGCCCACCTCACAAGCGTGTCAAGGTCCCTTCCCTCCAGCTTATCAACTGAACCACACAGCCTGGTGTCATCGGCAAACTTGCTGAGGGCACACTCAATCCCACTGTCCACGTGACCAACAAAGATGTTGAACAAGACTGGTCTCAACACTGATCCTGAGGGACACCACTCATTACTGATCTCCATCTGGACATTGAGCCACTGGCCTCTCTGTGTGAAGCTATTCAGCCAATTCTTTATCCACCGAGTGGTCCATCCATCAAATTGATGTCTTTCCAGTTTAGAGACACGGATGTCATGCGGGACAGTGTTGAACACTTTGCACAAGTCCAGGTAGATGACATCAACTGCTTTGCTACTGTCCATCAGTTCTGTAGCCCCATCATAGAGGGCCACCAAATTGTTCAGGCAGGATTTCCGCTTAGTGAAGCCATGCTGGCTGTCACCAACCACCTCATTGTTTTTCATGTGCCTTAGCATGCCTTCCAGGAGAATCTGCTCCATGATCCTGCCAGGCACAGAGGTGAAACTGACTGGTCTGTAGTTTCCTAAGTCTTCCATTTTCCCCTTTTTAAAAATAGGTGTTATATTTCCCTTTTTCCAGTCGTTGAGAACTTCACCTGACTGCCATGATTTTTCAAATATGATGGACAGTGGCTTAGCAACTTCACTCGCCAGCATACAATTGAGTTGTAGGTGTTAAGCTTCTGACTCAGAAAGATACCAGAAGCTTGCTTACTAAGCAACATTTTCTACAGAGATGACAACATTTATATTCCACAAGCTATGCAGCTTTCTGACCTATTACAGGTCCTATAAAAAAAAAATGTTTTGAATTACATAAGTATCTACCTATAAAGCTTATGTCACAGCTTTCTTCACACTGATACCGCTTACTTATCACAAAGACCTCCCAAAAGTCTGCTTAAAGGGTTTCATATATATTATGTTTCGGAGAAAGCTCAACATAAAGCCCATGGCTAAAGCTACTGGAAGGGAGATGCTGATTTTTAAGGATAAGGAAAGAAGAAAGGATAATCCAGTTCTTGAATGCTGGTGAACCTAGACTCAATTCTCTGCTTGCCCAAGGCTTGAATAAGAGCATCCCCATCTTTAAAAGGGGAACAGAAGGAACAGAACAGCTCTAAGCTTTTCAGAGTTGCATAAGACAGAGGATCTCATGCTACCACAAGATGAATCACGTAGGCATCACTTACTGACAAAGAGTCTTACAGACACTGCCTATCTGAGGTAGTGCCTGGTCTGAATGTTCTGATCATCATGTTTTAAACCAAGGTAAACTAGCTGCACCACATAAGCCACATTCCACATGCAAACTATCCTGTACCTCAAAGGTTTACAAGACATGCGGGGTGGGGGGGGAGTGGGGAGAGAAGAGACAAAAAACCCCAAAAACCAATAGCTTCTCAGAAAGCTACTGTGGCACATTAGTACTGTTGGCATTTACAACTACCCTGTCTTGGGACAGAACTTCTCCCTATAGTGGGTTTTCAGCACTGCAGACATCTACTGTACACACAACTACTTTTTTTAAGGCACATGCTCATTGCATATGTGCCACAGGAGTAAGACTTTGGGAAGTGAGCACTAGGCTTGATACAAATTAGTCAAGGTGTTAATATTAGAATTTCTCTTTAATATTAGAATTTATCTTTAAATAATCATCTAGAAACACTTATACAAGAAAATGAATTAAAATAGAATAAACTCACAAAGGAACACTGAAATGAGAATCTATTTTCTGATGTAGTTCTGATGGAAAACAGCACCAAAGAAAGACTCTTTCTTGACAGTGATAAAGGTATCTCAGTCCTGGGAATGCCTGCTAAAACGTCAAAGAATCCCACAGTCCTATGCTAACAGAACATAGATAAAAACACTCCAATCCTAAAAAGTGCACTTTAAAGTCACTTTAGGGAGAGAAATGGATTTAAAATAAATAAATAAATAAAAAAAAAAACCAAAACAAAAATCAGAAACTTTCCCATTCCATCTACTCTGAAGTTTATCAAAAAACATTTGAGTGAAAGAGTTCCTTTTGTCACTTATGCCACATAAATGTCCTGCTGACTAGTAGTCATACACATCCTTTCCTTCTGAATGACATTTGCTTTCACTACACAGAAATGGGAAGAAACAAATCATACAAATACACCTCAAAAGTTCCCTCCAAACAAAAGACTTAGGTAGCAAGTGCACCATTCCATAAAGAATGGCATAGCCTGGCTAATGTATTAGCCAGGTATATATAGCTCAGGTATTACCATGGTTCTTCTCATTCAGCAAGTTTTTGGTGGCTGGCAGGAACATCTCCATGAGTTCAGGAACCTTTCTAATAACATGAACAGCACACAATGCTGCCTGTATAGGAAAAATAGCTCTATTAGTACATATTGTAATGACAATGATACATGCTTTGAGAACATCTAGCACAGTGCGATCTATCACAAATTTCATGATATACAAAGTTCTGGAAAGTTTATGGCACATTTTCCCATCTCTCTACCACAAGAGATACTAAAGAGCATCAAAGAGTTCAGTAAAACTGCTATGAGTGAGGGGGTGAAGGCACGGAGCTACAAAGTAATACTCCCACTAGCAATGGCTCATTTTTACATTTTTCACTTCAGAAGTGATACCAACTGCAAAGCAGCTCTGCCTTTTAAGGCTACTTCAGTCTGTCTTCCTGTTGCTAGGGAGGGCATAATGCATTGGAAGCAATCAGTTAAATTTATATCAAATTATAGCTCATTTTCTTTCCCCTGAATATCATCTCCTTCCCCACAAAATAACTACAACAGGTGATGGGTCCCGTGAAAAACAAAGTATGCTGCAAAAAAATGTGCCTACTTCTTCTAGGGTACAGAAACAATAGGAGTCACTGTGCTTTGCTGCTGCTTGAGGGACAAGTGCACTGAGGTCCTAGCATTGCTTTCCCTCCAATCTCTCTCTAGATCCAGCAGTAGACAAAGAAGTAACATGTATGCAGCTCTTCTTAAATCCTACTGATCCTCACCCTCCCCAAAACTGAACAATTAAGTTTAAAAGAACAAGGGTGATTACACTTTGCAGATGCTATGACACACTTGCTATGGAAACAAGACAACTTATAATCATTTGCCTGTTTCAAGCCCTTAACCTTTCTCTCACACATACTACTGGTAGAGACTATCCAAACAAAAACAACTGCCTCTCCTGTTGGAAGCTTGTCTTTTAGAGACTTACGCGTGTTCCTGCTATAGATAGACAAGGAGCTTTGACCTCTGTCTTGCACACTGGGAAAATAGTCAGTGTGATCAAAGCCATCTAGTATTCCAGATATTCACAAGGCATCCAATCAATCTTGAGTTTTAATCCATAACAAAGTATTTAAAAGTTCCCTGATGTACCTTCTTCCTAAGATAGGAGTTGGATGTTTTGAGGAGCTTTTCCACCTCTCCTGCAAGGTCTCTGCACATTTCTGAGGAGCCCATGCAGCCAAGAGTGCAGAGTGCCAGCCCCTGTACATACTGCGTGCTGTGATTAAGGTCACTGTAAAAGGAAAAAGAAATAGAAAAAAGCTAATGAGCATGCACAGAGAACCCGAACACACAGGAAAAGGCATCTGTACCTGCAGTCATCTAACTGGCTGCACACCTTGCCTAGAAATCTCCAGATTCTCAGTTATGTGGGAGCATGAATTCGGAGTAATAGCAACTTTGAGTGCATGTACCACAGGGTTTGCTACCACTTCTACTTAGAAACCCCAGTTATAAAGATACTTGGTTAAAACCATCAGGCGGGTATCTAGGGATTGAGCTGAGAAGAAGAAAGACCACACAATTCCATTAAAACTTCTGAAGACAAAATGCTGTATTTTGGAACTTGCATGCAGAAAGGAACCTACCATGAAGTACAGTCCTGCAGTGATCCTGCAGGTTGTCCCAGTTTAAACATGCTCTAGGACAGACTTTACCTTCTGCATTTACAAACCTAACAGTGTAGAAAATCTATGTAAAAATATCCTGTCCTGAGTCAAAAAACAAATTCCACCACTCACACACCTGGAAAATAATCCATGCAGGAACCTTGCTTAGGAATCCTAGCCATTCCTATGCTTAAGGAAGTTGCAAAAAGTAGTCAATGAGAAGTTAAACCACCTAACAGTAGATGCTATTTATGAGGCCAGCTACCAATGTTACACTATGTGCCAAGCAATACAGCTTCCACATGAAAATCCCAACAGCCTTTAAAACCAATTTCTACACTACATTTCCATCTGACTATTTGGTATTTGTGTTGCCACAGTATCCAGGATCAGTGTTGAAGAAAGTAAGAAGTATGGTTCCTGGTTTGGGAGAAGCTGGGGAAATGAGTGCTATGTAACCAAATGCTCACAGCATGCAGAAAAGCCAGACAGTATTCTGGTTGTAACACCAAGCAATTATGACAACATGCAGACAAAAGAACAGGTAGCACAAGCCACTAAATGGGGGTTTTGTTTCCTTCCTTTAATAGATTTTTGGCAGCTATATAAAACTGTGTATATAGCAAGTATGTGCTTCACAAGGGCGCTTACTTTTTTCTACCAAAAATCTAGGTTACAATCTAAATAATGAAAGACAATACCATAAATCAAATAACTTAATGTCTAGATAAAAGTAAGACAAACAAGTAGGTACAAAAGCCAAAGGAGAAAGCAATAAACAATCCACTGAGGTGGTGGGGAGCAGTCCACCCGCTCTGCTCAGCTTCAGTCTGACCCATTTCCAGTTCAAACTGTCTACATCCTTACCACACAAATTCATTTTCACATAAATAATCAAAAGAAGTGTTAACCTAGCAGCCTGCTTCTAATAGAAGAACCTCACAGGTATGACACTTCAATGAAAAATCTTTAGCCAAATGTCTCTTCTCTCCTGGACACTAGGTGGAAAGTTAGCAGATCCTCAGGCCTGAAGTTTTCTCAAGTTTTTTTTACAAGCACTTTGAGGCCACAGTCCAACTGAAGATCAAAACTTCACTTGCTAATATCTGTAAGGCTTATGCTTTAAAAGTAAATAATAAAAACAGACACAGCACACCCAACCAATCAAACCTCTGGTTAAATCAGCTAGAATCCACTTATTCCACTCTTACTCCCATCCATCTTGAAAAGGAATGTTACTGGAAATGCACTAATCATCTACTAAACTATAATGTAAAATAGTCCCACTTGAACAGCATTCTGCTGAGAGAAAGAAAAAAAAAGTTAGTTATGTAGTATCCTCTCATCTGATTTTAGCACGATGCCAAGCAGACAGCAAATCCCAAGTTGCCACCTTGCTTCCAAGGAAAACTATTCATCAAGACCATTAGGCCAACCTTAAAAAGAAAGCAGGATAAATTGCCTTGATCCTGAAAATCAGACAACTCTTCAGAGCTCATCAGCAGAAGTCAAGTAAACAAACCCAGGCCAACATGGCTGCAGCAATATATGTGACTATGACATACGATAGCCAGTCCAGCCCACAAAGTTTAAAGAACAACTTGATTCAATCAAATTTAGAAGGTGCATGGACCTTTACTGATACTTTACTGCGTTACTGCTCACCTGGTTCTCTCTCACTGCAAACCGGGAGAGAACTAATTTACAGAAATAGAAAAGAGTTCTTTGCAACAATTAGAGGTCTTCTGCACTGGCCCAGCATCTTACTGTGGTCATTTCATTTTCCCGATTTTATTTATCTTCACATGACCTCCAGAAACACATGCTACCATTCTGCAACACTAGTTCCATGAAGTGTTGTTTGTCACGTACACCTCTTCAGGACCAATACAATTTTATACTCTCTTCCCTCAAAGGAAGCTAAACAGGATCATCCGATACAGTACAATATTAGAACGGTCTTGTATGGTCAACAGCATGAAACAAACCGGAGATACCAGTTTTCTAAAACAGGAGAGGGGAAAAAAAAACAACACACACACAAAAAAACCCCACAAAAATACCCCAACCCAAAACCAAAGCAGTCAAAATATAATTTCAAATCCTGAAACCTCAAAGCATGTGTTGATGGACAGCTAGTACCCTTACTTCTTGATGCAATTGGTCATAAGAAGATGAACATCCTGTCTCTCATCCAGCAGCAACATGGCACCTAAATACCCAATGCGCTTATCTGTGAATTTCTGAGAGGCAATGAGCTTGAGGCACTCCAACTGGAAAAGAAACAAAAAAAAACCAAAACCAAGTGAGACAAGGTGGCACAAAATGAAATACAAACCTTTGTAAATAAGTAAAATCAGTTCTAAGTAACATTAAGTTTGATGGCTTTGTAACAGTAGCAATGGAAAATACCTGAGGTACATGTTTCACAGAAGAAAAAAAAACCAAAACAGAGTGTAGTTAGAGAACATAATGAGAATCCTTGTATAAGATAAACCATTGTAGCTGGCATAGTTTCAGGTCCTTATGACCTTAGTACAAAAATAAGCGTAAGAAAAACAGGATAGAAAAACAGGACGTGAAGGTAAAGAGAAGCTCAAATTAGGTGTCCAGGATGGGCTGCAGGTAAGCTAACTGATAAGTAGAAGGACAAGATGATTATGTCTGTAGTGTTACCGAACCAATTAAGCTGGTGTAAGCATTATCTACAGCACATGCTTCAAAGACTGCCAGAAGTGATGAAGATTGTTGGAAGAAGTAAACGACCCCCAAAGAGCACCACCACATTTTTGTATGCATGCGGGGAAACTTTCTAGAAGAATGATGTAATACATAAAAGTGGCCTCATGAATATGCATGTATGTACATAATGAATATACATCCTTAGTGACTATATAAGAATGGCTTGTTTGGCAATTCGGAGAGACACACTAGGAGGAGCTATCTCCTGTGTCTCCCAGCACCACATAAAAGATTACCTGCTTGTCAACTTAAACTTTGTTGGCAAGTTCCTGAAGATTTCTCCAAATCACAACCAAACAAAAAAAGCAAACAAAAAACCTACACACACAAACAAAAAGAAAAAAATACAAAACCACAAAAAAAAAAAAACAAAACAAAACAACAAAAAAAGGACCAAAACACACACACAAAAACCACCAGAAAGACAGAATTAGCTTAAACTACTTCTTAGCTAGAGGAGAACCAGTCTGAATTTTCATGTGTACTCATTTAGGCCTCAATGCATTTTAAAAAGTATATTTTATTCCCATTTTGGTGAAATGGAAAGCAAAGAAAGCTTAAACAACCTGCCCAAAGCTCTCAGCAAGCCAGCAGGAAAGTCATTAGCAGCTCCTCCATCCTGAAGTAGCCAGACACTGTCGGTCTTCCATGACTGACCTCAGATATACCAGATATGTGGCTTTATAGAATCATAGAATAGTTAGGGTTGGAAAGGACCTTAAGATCATCAAGTTCCGACCCCCCTGCCATGGGCAGGGACACCTCGCCCTAAACCATATCACCCAAGGCCTCGTCCAACCTGGCCTTGAACACTGCCAGGGGATGGAGCATTCACAACCTCCTTGGGCAACCTATTCCAGGGCCTCACCACCCAAACAGGAAAGAATTTCCTCCTTATATCCAATCTAAACTTCCCCTGTTTAAGTTTTAACCCATTGCCCATTGTCCTATCACTACAGTCCCTAATGAAGAGTCCATCCCTAGCATCTCTATATGCCCCCTTCAGATACTGGAAGGCTGCTATGAGGTCTCCAAGCAGCCTTCTCTTCTCCAGGCTGAACAGTCCCAACTTTCTCAGCCTGTCTTCATATGGGAGGTGCTCCAGTCCCCTGATCATTCTCGTGGCCCTCCTCTGGACTTGTTCCAACAGATCCATGTCCTTTTTATGTTGAGGACCCCAGAACTGTACACAATACTCCAAGTGAGGTCTCACGAGAGCAGAATAAAGGGGCAGGATCACCTCCTTCGACCTGCTGGTCACACTCCTTTTGATGCAGCCCAGGATACGGTTGGCTTTCTGGGCTGTGAGCACACACTGCTGGCTCATGCTCATTTTCTCATTGACCAGCACCCCCAAGTCCTTCTCCACAGGCCTGCTCTGAATCTCTTCTCTGCCCAGCCTGTAGCTGTGTCTGGGATTGCTCCGACCCAGGTGGAGGACCTTGCACTTGTCATGGTTAAACTTCATGAGGTTGGCATCAGCCCAGCTCACAAGCGTGTCAAGGTCCCTCTGGATGGCATTCCTTCCCTCCAGCGTATCAACCGAACCACACAGCTTGGTGTCATCAGCAAACTTGCTCAGGGCGCACTCAATCCCACTGTCCATGTCAGCGACGAAGATGTTAAACAAGACCGGTCCCAACACCGATCCCTGAGGGACACCACTCGTTACTGGTCTCCAGCCGGACATTGAGCCATTGACCACAACTCTTTGTGTGCGGCCCTCCAGCCAGTTCTTTATCCACTGAGTGGTCCATTCATCAAATTGATGTCTCTCCAATTTAGAGACAAGAATGTTGTGTGGGAACGCTTTACACAAATACAGGTAGATGACATCAACTGCTTTACCAGTGTCCATCAGTTCTGTAGCCCCATCATAAATGTGCATCATTTATATCCAATCATGTCCTGGGCTCAGCAGTAGCCGTCAAATTTTCTCCTTCTTAGTAGCTGGTGCAGCACTGTGTTTTTTACTTTCGGCCTTGGAATAGCACTGATAACACCAATGTTTTTAGTTACTGCTCAAATGTTTAGTCTGACCAAGTACTTTCTGAGCCTCATGATTTGCCAGGGAGGAGAGGAAGCCGGAAGGAAGCCGAGACAGGACACCTGACCCAAACTAGCCAAAGAGGTATTCCATACCACAGCACATCATGCCCAGGATGTAAACTGAGCCTTACCCAGAAGGGATAGATCACTGCTCAATTAGGCTGGGTATCAGTCGGCGGGTGGTATTGTATCTCTTCCCTTGTTATTTCCCTTATTATTATTATTGGTGGTAGCAGTAGTGGTTTGTGTTATACCTTAGTTACTGGACTGCTCTTATCTCAACCCGTGGGAGTTACATTCTTTCGATTCTCCTCCCCATCCCTCTAGGAGCAGAGGGAGGAAAGGGGGGGGAGTGAGCAAGGACTGTGTGGCTGATTTACAACTGAGCTTAAACCACAACAAATCAGAAAAGGAAAACATAACATTTATATAGAACAAGAGCTCCATCATTAAAAACAAAATAGTAAAGATCTGAAAATCTAGATTATACGTCATATTTGATATGCACTGGAAACTTCTGAACCAGGCTTAAATGGTATCTACCTACCAGAGAGAGGATCATGCTCTCTAAGTTGTCCTAACAAGGGCATGTAGTGATAGAACAAGGGGTAATAGCTTTAAGGGGTAGAAAGAGGGTCGGTTTAGATGAGATCTTAGGAAGTTTTTCCCTGTGAGGGTGGTGAGGCCCTAGCATGGGCTGCCCAGAGCAGCTGTGGCTGCCCCATCCCTGGCAGTGTTCAAGGCCAGGCTAGATGGAACTTGGAGCAACCTGGTCTAGTGGAAGGTGTCCTTGCCCATAGCAGAAGGTTGGAACTGGATGTACTTTATGGTCCCTTCCAACCCAAACCATTCTGTGATTCTATGATTCTAAAACTAGTTTTTGTTTATTAGTATCTGTAACTAACTTGCTAGCTAAGCAAACCAGGATACAGAGATAGCTAAGTTTTTGTGTTGCTCTGTAACATCTAGCTGAACCCCTAAAGTCTGACTAAAACCATATGCACTGTAGCCACTACAAGCTTCCCTTTAACAATGTAGAAACATCAACTGTGTTTAATAGCATGAAGGAGATCCCCAAGATAAATTAATCAGCTGACTACAAGTGGTAACTATGTGTCTTAATTGGTAACCCATTTTTAAACTTAACACTTTCTTACTGCAAAAAGACATCAACCACAGTACTATACACTCAAATATTTTTCTCTGACAGATAACAGAGTATAATCAATATCTACTTTCCAGCCAGGAAGTAGCAGAAATGACTTCTCAAAGCAGGTAAGAGCTCTATCCCTCGCAAACACATCTTGCAAGCTTGTTTTACAAATTATCTGGGGCTGCAAGGCAGTGTACGTAGCGGGCTGAAGGAGGGGTCAGACAAAGCTCGCAACTGATCATTTTTAAGGAAGTACAGGGGTCATACACAGGCAAAAATACAGGGTGTCATGAAAAGCTTTTCATGGTCCCTAGCTATAGGGAAGCTTGAACAGGGTAACAGACAGGTGAGATACAAGAAGCACACACAAATCAGGAGGGTAAAGTTGTACAGGATACTGGTAAAGAAACTGAAGTGCCAGAGAAAGTAATGCCACTGACAACACACCTACATGGCATCAGAACATACAACTCAACTATGCAAGAAGTTTTCACATATGAGAACACTCAGCTAGTGCAAGGTGGCAAAATGGTAAAAAAAAAAAAAAAGCTTGAAAAAAAAAAGTTTAGTTTGCTAGGTTTAAAGGAGCTGAAAATATAGAATAAAGAAACACCTCTGAACAGTAAGATCACAAGGATAACTGAGTTTGCACAATGGGCAAGATCAACCAGGAATAAGGTACAGAACACTAGACTTCTCTTTCTAGTGTATCTGGAAAATTATCTTAAAGTTAGCTGTCTGTAAGAGAATAACGCACCTCTGAACCAATTTTCTGCCCCACATTTACAAGACACTTTCTTATACAAGCCCCTGCAAAACCAGTGTAGAACTGATGACATCTAAGCTACAGTGCAAGAGCCAAAGGCAGAAGACAAATGACTAAGAAAAAGCAGAAGGAAATTAATGACTGCAACAGATAATGCAAGATATATTTCTAGTACTTTTGAATTTGAAAGATATTACTGAAATTTACTCAATGAAAGGCTGGTGAGTTCTCTTCCAAATGGATCCTTTTTGCAAGTAGAAATAATGACAATACTAATAAAGTTATTTCACCATTTGCCCAGACAGCCTGACAACTTTTAAGCTTGTACAAATGGCCTTTGCACATGATCCAGACAGTCTGCCATCCGGTGCACCTCAGCATGCACTGACTAAACATGGTGCTCATGCTCAGATTTCTGTACAACACATCATGGGTCAAAGTTGAGGATCCCTGGCATGGAAAGAAGTAGATTAACCATTCACTACTTCTGACACCTTCTCTAAATTCTCTTTTATTACTGGCTACACCATCCACACTCTTAGCTGAAGTCAGCTCTGCTTACATCTTTAAGAGAGGCTGTCTAGCACAGCCTATGGCACTCTTCTGTTTTTTTCACTAAAACATATTTCCTGCATATTTATCCTGTCCCTCTCAGAAACCTCCTGTCTACAATGTTGACTTACCTACAAGACTTCACTGCTGGAACCACAAGCGTCTTCAACAGGTCCTCAACTCATGTGAATTATAGTCCATCTACACAAATTAGCACTTTGAAAGATTTCTTCCAGTTATAAGCATTGAGGACATACAAAGGTGTACAACTTACTTTGAGAATACTTCTTAAAATCTCTTTTCAGCCTTGGGCCCTACACCTTCCTGAAAGCATAGCTGATAAACTACATGAGAACAAGGCCATCAAACGAAGTAGCCCATTCCCAAAATAGTCAGCATTGATGATTCTGAGATGTAGCAACCCTGGCAACAAGTATTAAATAACCTGATTTATACTTCATCCACTGAGAGTAAAGAGGTAATTTACCATTACTGACCAAAGCGGAAACTGAAAAATTATTAGATATGTGGTCTAACCTTTCATATATGGGATTAAATACTCAAGTAACAAGATAAAATAATCCCAATAAAATTTAAACATGCTCCTAGCATAAGTCAAATGTAGATATTCTAGATGACACTTATTTAACGTTGTTCATTCTTCTTGAAGCTCTTAACATACTTAGTCTTAATTCTTGTGACAGGAAGTTTCTCTCTTGGACCAGGGAGCCTGGCTACGTGAGGTGTTAAGAACAGGATAAAAAACAAATTCACTTGCTCTTACTCAGTAAGTTGTTATCCTGAGAGAACAATCCAATGATGTAGAAGATGATGCACTTCATATGCAACAGCACAGCCCAGACTCACTCCCTAAAACTAAGACTATTTGGAATTTGATATCAGTGGCTTGAGTTTACTGTTTCAGTAAAACACCAGGATTGATAAATCCAATCCTGAATGGAGAGACTCCCAAGACAGGAAACTACTTTAAGGAATACAACAATCTAACTGACTTTTTTTTCTTTGACTTTATGGAAGGCCTAGATTAGATTACTACTAACAGGATACTTTAACTGAGCAAAACAGACTGTACCCCAAAGACTAAGCAAAGCTCGACCTGAAGAACATCTTGTAGATCAAGAACTCTCATCTTTCTGTCTCTCTTTTCCACAATCTACCTGTGTCAAAAACAGCATGTCAAAAATAAGCAGAGAGATAGAAAACCCATACCAGCATTCTCCAAGTTACCTCACTGAGATGGTGTCCTGGGTTCAGCAGTAGCAGTCATTTTTCCTCCTTCTTGGTAGCTGGGGCAGCGCTGTGTTTTTGACTTTCGGCCTGGGAACGGTGCTGATAGCACCGATATTCTCAGTTACTGCTCAAATGTTTGGTCTTGCCAAGGACTTTCTGAGCCTCATGCTCTTCCAGGGAGGAGGGGAAGCCAGGAGGAAGCAGAGACAGGACACCTGACCCAAACTGACCAAAGAGGTATTCCATACCACAGCACGTCATGCCCAGGATGTAACTGAGAGTTACCCGGAAGGACTAGGGCACTGCTGGGTTGGACGGGGTATCGGTTGGTGCTTGGTCAGGTGGGGTGGGACGAGTTATTGGTCGTCTGGTGCTGAGGTGTTGTATTCTCTTCCCTTGTTATTTCCTTCATTATTATTATTATTGGTGGTAGCAGTACTGATTTGTGTTATACCTTAGTTACTAAACTGTTCTTATCTCAACCCATGGGAGTTGTATTCTTTCGATTCTCCTTCCTATCCCTCCAGGAGCAGGGGGAGGGCAAGAAGGGGGGGAGTGAGTGAACGAGCTGCATGGCTGGGTTTAAACCACAACAGATGGGGATAAGGAACACCAATTCCTTATTGCTGGGAACAGACCAGCTCTTATCTGCCTAAAACAGATTGCTATAGAAAGAAAAGGGTATAGAACCTCCTTTGAAGCATCTGGCATTTTCCATCAGAGAAAGATGTTCCCACATGGGATTTGAACCCATCTAAAAAATATCCATATGTACTGGACTGTGGTTCAGGAACTACTGCTCCGCAGAAACATGGCTGGTGAGCAGCAGTCAGTCTGGCAAAAGCTGACAAACCCCAAGTTTCATAACAAAATATGTAAGTCTCCAAACAGCAGATCTCACTAAAAGTCAAAACTAACCAATGTAGGTTCAGAATATATATGAAGACAGATCTCAAAACATCTCAAAGAGCAGACAGTAAAACTGCAGCTAGAAATGCTCCAAACAAGTCAATGTGCCCAAAACACACAAAGCAGACTGACATATGCACATAGCACAGCAAGCACGGAACTCTGACCTACCTGTCCAAAATGTGCAGGGTATCCCAGCATGTGCATATACAGCAGCTTTGCCACATTTCTGCACCGGTATGTGTTATCTTCCTCTCGGAAGGATGACCGGATAGCAGCACACTCCTTTTGGATCATCTCACGCTCTTCTGCCTGGGTTCTTGCTGTCCGGATGGTCCGGATCAACTCTCGCAGTCTGATAGGGGCTGGCATCCTCTGGGAGAAGAAAGAGACCTGTAACCTTTGTATTGCACCTAAAGGCTTTGTAATGGTCTCATACTTTGGCATATTTTTTCTTCTTTCTTACCCTACAATTAGATAAGTAGAAGAATTAAGAAAACACAGATTGCTTCAGTAGCATGGCTAAAAGTAAACTTGAAACCCAGAGGAATTCACTGTACCCCACAGTTGCATTTCCAGAATATAAGAAACAGGAATTACTATGCTTTGAGCTGTCAGGTGAATGTAACATGACTCCCCACCTGAAACAAGCAGAAATGACATCCTGCAAGGTATGCTTCTCATATTCATATCATCTGCCTCTTTCCAGAAAAGTCAGTCTCCAAAGAGAGTTGATCCCAAAGTCATGACAACTTGGGACAGAAATCCTTCACAAAAAGCAATGTGTTTAAGAATTTGCACAAGATTTCATACAAGTGCTTCAAATAACCATGATTCAAAAATCCTGCAAACTTATGCCATACATACTTCCTTCTTAAAGGCATGGAAGTCATCAGAAAAAGCAGATGGAAGAACAGCCCTAGATGCATGGGTATTTCAGAGAATCTTCTTTTGAAGATCAATCAAGTTGACACCATTCTTATTACACCCCTAACAGCACAATCCTTTCTGAATAAAACAAGCCTGCTGCATTACCATCTGGTGGCATTGGCATGAAAAAGTGTGCAAGAAAAGTGTCTTCTAAATGAACTCCAAGTATTTTCACTTTGCCAGATGGAATACTGATGAAGCCATCTGACCTAGAAAGCAATTTATCCTTCCAAGTATCCTTCAAGGGGAGAATGGCTCTCAAAAGCCAAACTTCAGAATCATGTTCAACAGTTGAACCTTAAGTTCATGGTTGCCAAAGCTGACATTTTACTTTCTGGGAGATCAGGCTATACAAGCATCTCCACAGTCTCCTTCTACCCACACTAGACTGCAAATATAATTAAGCCATTCTGATAACAGGTAATGTCACACCAATTTGTAAGTTGCCATGGCAGTCTGCTACAGGTTTTGTCGGGGTTGCTGTCTTCCCAGTGACAGTGTCTCATGTATTTTAAGCACTGCCATATCAGAGAAAGTTGAGCATTCAGATGCTGTAGTAACTGGCTTGCATGACACCACAGGACAGACTGGGAAGCATACAGAGGTAGCAAGGGACTTGTTTGCTGCAGAAAAGCAGAGATGCACATCCAGTAACAGTGGACTCACTGTAAAACAGATGAATACAGCTTTGTAGGTCTGGATTATAAATCTAGCCTCCTACAGAATCCATACATAACATTAAGTCTCTTCAGTCAAACCATGTAGACCCCTCACATTCTAGTTACCCATCTTCATACCTAGAAAGTCTAAATTTACAGAGACACAAATCATTCAATTTTGAAAATGGAAGAGATGTTCTTCCTGCATAAGGAAATTGTGCCCCAAAATGCTGACATATGTAGGATAAGCATTACTGGACACATGAATCCTTAGACGTGGCTCAATCCCCATGTGAAGTTACAATATACTGCGATATGAATAAATTAATGCCTACTATGCATTCAGATGTTGCACTAATAAGCATCACAGAAACAGCCAAGGAGAAGTAAGAAAACCATCTCCAGAAAAACACCTGAACATGCAATAAAGTCTTTGAACATGGCAGTCATGTTCTTTCCATGCAGTGTGCAATGTTCCTACACTGAAAAAATCTTTGCTCAGCATTATATATACATGCTGCACCATGTACCAAAAAGGGTACCAATGGGCTTTCAGTACAGCTGCCTTGGAGATATAGGAAATTGAGCAACTGTCCACCTTGCCTGGTCTCTCAGAGGATCCTTCTGTTGTGGGGTTGCTGAAGGTCAATGAACAAGTGCTAATCCCAACCACAACAGTGCACCAGTGGCAATATCACACCAACCGAAACTCCCAGATTCACATTCACAGGCTAATCCGTAGACTGGAAAGCCAAAGACTAAACAGCAGGACAGGCTCACTCTTCAATATCCCTATATAGCCAGTGCAAAGTCTAACAGAGAGTGAAGACTAACAGTAACTATCATGGCCTGAATGAAGTCACACCACCATTGAGTACTACAGTACCAGACATGCTAGAACTTCAGTGTGAACTGGAGTCAAAGGCAGCCAAGTGGGAACTCCCAACTGATACTACCAATGCATTTCTCTCAATTCCTTTGGCAGCAGAGCGCAGGCAACAGTTCGCTTTTACTTGGAGGGGCATCCAGTACTTGGAACCAAGTGCCCCAAGGGGCAGAAACACGATCTGCCATGGACTGATCCAGACTGCACCGGAAGAGAGGCAAGTTCCAGAACACCTAAAATACATTGATGACATTATCATGTCAGGCGATACAGTGGAAAGCATTTTTGAGAAAGGAAAGAAAATAAGCCAAATCCTTCTGAAGGCAGGTTTTGCCATTGTCATGGTTTAAGCACAGACGGCAATCCAGAACCATTCAGCCGCTCGCTCACTCTCCCCCTTCTACCCCCACTCCCAGAGGGATGGGGAGCAGAAAAAAAAGAACGTAACTCCCACAGGTTGAGATAAGAACAGTCCAGTAACTAAGGTATAACACAAAACCACTACTTCTACCACCATAAATAATAATGACAACGGAAATAACACGGGAAGAGTTATTCTCACTGCTCACCACCTGCCAACCGATACAAAGCCCAACCTGAGCAGTGATCTAGCCCTTCCGGGTAACTGCCCCCAGTTTATATACTAGGCATGATGTGCTGTGATATGGAATACCTCTTTGGCTAGTTAGGGTCAGGTGTCCTGTCTCTGCTTCCTCCCGGCTTCCCCTCCTCCCTGACAGAGCATAAGACTCAGAAAGTCCTTGGTCAGAATAAACATTACTGAGCAACAACTAAAAACATCAGTGTTATCAGTGCTGTTCCCAGTCCAAAAGTCAAAATCACAGCACTGCACCAGCTACTAAGAAGGAGAAAAATGGCTGCTACTGCTGCACCCAGGACAGCCATCAACCAGAGTAAGGTCAAGGGACCTGCACAGGAGATACAATTATTGGGGAAAAAAACAGCAAGACAGACATCACTAGATACCCACAGATGTGACCAACAAGATGACAGCAGTGTCTCCACCAGCTAAAAAAGTTTGTGCTTCTTCCGTATTATGTGTTGTGGAGGTCTGGAGAATGCACATCCCAAATTAGTCTAATTGTAAGCCCTCTCTATCATGTGACCCAGAAGAATGATTTCAAATGAGGCCCTGAGCAACAACAAGCCTTTGAGCAAATAAAACAAGAGATAGTTCATGCAATAGCGCCTGGACCAGTCCAGACTAGGACAGATGCAAAACACGTGCTCTACGCTGCAGCCAGGAAGAATGGTCCTGCCTGGAGCCTCTGGCACAAAGCTTCAGGGGAGAAGCGAGGTCAACCCCTCTGCTTTTGAAGTCAGGGATACAGAGGACAGCTACACTCCCACTTAAAAGGAGATACTGGCAGCCTATGAACGGATTCAAGCTGCTTCAGAAGTGATTGGCACTGAAGCACAGCTCCTCCTGGCACCCCTGTTGCCCGTGATGTCCTGGATGTTCAAAGGCAGGGTCCCATCTACACATAATGCAACCAATGCCACAAAGAGTAAGTGGGCTGCACTAAATACACAACAAGCACAAACAGGAAATCCCAATTATCCAAGAATTCCAAAAGTCATCATGGACTGGCCAAAGGGCAAAGACGTTGGAACATCACCAGAGCAGGAGGTGATGCATGCTGAAGAGACCCTACCCTATAATGAACTGACAGAAAGTGAAAAGCAATATGCCTTGTTTACTGATGGGTCCTGCTGTATTGTGGGAAAGCATCAGAGATGGAAGGCAGCTGTAAGGAGTCCCCAACAACAAGTTGCAGAAACTGCTGAAGGAGAGAGTAAATCGAGTCAGTTTTCCGAGGGGAAAGCCATCCAGGTGGTCTTGGACATTGCTGAACGAGAAAAGTGGCCAGCAGTTTATGCTGACTCGTGGATGGTGGTGTATGCCCTGTGGAGGAGGTTGCAACAATGGAAGCAGAGCAACTGGCAATGCAGAGGTAAACTCATGTGGGTTGCTGCACTGTGTCAAGATATCGCTGCCCGGGTGCAGAACCAGGTGGTGAAAGTATACCATGTAGATGTTCATGCACCCAGAAGTTGGGCCACTGAGGAACATCAGAACAACCAATAGGTGGACAGAGCTGCTAGGGTTGAAGTAGCTCAAGTGGATTTAGATGGGCAATATAAAGGTGAAATATTCTTAGCCTGATGGGCCCACGACACCTCAGGCCATCAAGGCAGAAATGCAACATACAGATGGGATCATGATCGAAGGGTAGACTTAACAATGGACACCACTGCCCAGGTTATTCATCAATGTGAAATATGTGCTACAGTTTAAGCAAGCCAAGCAGTTAAACCCTCTCTGGTACGGAGGACGATAGCTGAAGCACAAATATGGGGAGGCCCGGCAGACAGACTATATCACACTCCCACCAACCCGCCAAGGCAAGCGCCATGTGCTTACCATGGTGGAAGTAACCACCGGATGGCTAGAAACGTACGCTGCGCCCCACGCCACTGCACAGAACACTATCCTGGGCCTTGAGAAAGAAGTCTTTTAGTGACAAGGAACCCCAGACAGTACAACAGGCTGTTAAAACCTACACTGAGAGCAATGGGTGGTGGGACTTGCTAACATTGGGATACACATTTACCAAAGGCCACCTGGTTGGTCAACACTAGGGGATCTGCCAACAGGGCTGGCCCAGTTCAATCAGAACTTTTACATACTGTAGAGAGGGATAAAGTTCCTGCGGTGCACATAAGGAACTTGCTCGGGAAGACAGTCAGAGTTATTCCTGCTTCAGGTCAAGGCAAACCCACTTGTGGGATTGCTTTTGCTCAGGGACCTGGATATACTGGGTGGATAATATGGGAGGATGGGGAAATCCAGCATATGCCTCAAGGGAATTTAATCTTGGGGGTAAACAGCCAATGACCTCATTTATATGCTGTTGCCTGCTCTATAACACTTCAATAGCCCATCAGCTATGTGATAAACACATAAATGTATAGGCTTTTGTAAATCATAGGTGTGGTTATGTGGATATAACTGTAGGAGTTTACAATAACAGAAACAAATCTCACTAAAGACACAAGATTAGACAAGAAGTTAAAAAGGAACAGAACTCTTGAGCAAAATGGAATCACATAGCAAAAGAATTTGTAAAGGTAAAAGACGGGGGAGGGACTTGATGTAAGAAAAGCTAGTGCTAGTGTCTGGGAAACAGAGTTAAAGCACTTATTAGCTTAACTTAGGTTGTAGAGAGAGAACAATGTTTATGTTGTAAGTCTCCGGAATGTAGTGGCCCCACTAAACATGAGTTAATTGTTTCACACTAGTCTTCTAAAGTATCTTCAGCTTTAAAGAACAATGTTTGCGTTGTAAGTCTGTGGTGAGATAACAGGATTTAGTGGCCCCACTAAGCATGAATGAGTTATTTCACACCATCCTTCCACTTATCAGTTAGAGACAGAGCCTCCCAAACATCTGCTAGCTTGGGATACTCCTTGCCTGCCCATCCTGCAATAAATTTTGCAGGAAGGTCACACTGTTTTAAATCGTTGCTAGTTATCAGAAGAATTACAGATATGGCTGGTTTCAGCTAGTTGTGTGATTACTGGGGCATCCAAATGTGCCAAGGGTGAAAAGTACACTGTGAGGAAGACTGCTTCCTTCATCCTCAAGACCCCTGTCCACAATCACCAGAGAGCAGTGTGTAGATGCCAAGAGGAGGGGACTTATGATAATAAATTCCTGAAGCCACTTTAATATTCCCTGCCTATACACGAGAATTATGAATATGTATGTGACTAATGCAGTAGTGAAAGTATATAAACCTGTAACAAATACTAATCACTTGTACCTCTGGCTACGGTCATGAGCCCAGTGCTGTTGCTTTTGCTTTATTGACTTTGTCCCTCAATAAAACCTTGTTATCTTGTTTAGAGGAGAGAGTTCTTATTTCACAGCTAGATGTCTATCTCCATCACTCTGGCCTGTGAAAAGGAGAGATGTGCTGTCATGATCATCAGCGGAAAATAAAGTCATAGGAAAAGCCAGCAGCAGCAGAACTGTCCTCAGGTCACCAGCAACTGACCCTGCCTTTCCTCCAATCACCCCAACAAAGAACGAAGTTTGATGAAACCAGACATGCTCAGCAGTGACCAGATGAGTTCAGCAGTGTCTTCAACAGGCAACAATCAAACACTACACGCCATCTCTCCTGCCCTCAGACTGTTACAACAGATGGAGCCTAACTTAACGGACTGGATGAATTCAGCAACTTTATAGGTATTGGTCCATGGACTAAGGAATGATATCTCTGTGTGTATATATATACACACACATACATACATACACACACACATATACACACACATACATGAGACAAAAAGCAACGGTATGTTGAAAAATACAGGATCTGAACAGGACATGAATATCGAATAAGGGTTTAATTCTGCTCTGGATTCAGCTACAACAGTTATTTTTCTCCTTCTTAGCTGGTGCAGTGCACTGTTTTCGACTTTAATCTGAGAACAATGCTGAAGATACGCTGATGTTTTCAGCTGTTGCTAAGTAACGCTAACCCCAATCAAGGACTTTTCAGTCTCATGCTCTGCCAGTGACAAGGGGCACAAGAAGACGGGAGGAAGCAGACACAGGACACCTGACCCAAACTAGCCAAAGGGGCATTCCGTACCACTGCACATCATGCCCAGTATAGAAACTGGGGAGATTTACCTGGAAGGCCCAGATCGCTGCTCAGGTCAGGCTGGGTATTGGCCAGCAGGTGATGAGCAACTGTACTGTGCATCATTTATGCTTGTTTTCTTTTCCTTTTCCCCTTTTAGTTTTATATTCTCTCTCCTTGTTATTCCCCTTATCATTATTATTATTGGTGGTAGTAGCAGTGGTTTTGTATTATACCTTAGTTACTGGACTGTTCTTATCTCAACCTGTGGGATTTACATTCTTTCAGTTCTCTTCCCCTTACCTCTGGGAGTGGGGGGTAGAGGGAGGGGGAGTGAGCGAGTGACTCTGTGGTTCTGAGTTACCAGCTGGGCTTAAACCACAATACTGCCTATGGGGAAGCCTATAGTTAGATGAAGTCTTCAAACTGCAATAAGGTAGGATACAACCCCCTCTCCAATTCTATAAAACCATGTAACATCTGCTTAAGTTCATGTTTCTATTTTGAATCTGTCATATTGGAAGTCGCCTCAATCTCCAAGAAAAGCTATTCTTAACTAATACAAGTTGACCCCCATATACACCAAGAACATGCCCTGCCAACCCTTCACTGTCCTAACTGGGCAGTCAAAGACAGCAGAAAGTAGATCAGAAATGGCATACCCAGGTCTGATCAAAGCTCCACTTTCTCCAGTACCCCATTCCTGACCACAGCAGATGCCTAGGGAAGTGCATAAGAACAGGTCAAGCATGTAGCAGTAATTCCTCACAATCCTCTTGCAGTCTTCAACATTTTGCGGCCCAAGAACTTCCAAAGCCAGAAATAAAAGACACTCTGGTTTTATCTGGAACCCAGGTAATCTTCTAGAATCAACTATACTTCACAGGACACAACTTGGGTTCCACACAGCTTCACTGCATGACATATGGAGACCCAGCTACTTCTTCCACCCTGCATTGCCAATTACTTGTTTCCATTGATGCTCCCAATTATTCTACACTCTTCCATTTGTTATCCTTCCCAGTCCAAAAAACAGCCTCACATTCAAGCCCTTCCATGACCGATTTCCTTCGTTGCCTTGTTCTCTGTGTTCTTTCTTAAGGGGGAGAGAAGCAATATGCTGCATGCAACAGTTAAGAGGTAGATATGCCATTGATTTATTTGTATAAAATGTCTTTTATTTTGGTCCCTATTATTTTCCTAAAAATTGTTTGGGGTTCCAATTGCTACAAACTGCTCTGTTCGTGTTTTTCACATAACAGATGTCCTTGGTTTAGCAGTAGCAGTCATTTTTCTCCTTCTTAGTAGCTGGTGCAGTGCTGTGATTTTGACTTTCAGCCTGGGAACAACACTGATAATAGCAATGTTTTAAGTTGTTGCTAAGTAATGCTTAGTCTGCCAAGGACTTCCTGAGCCTCATGCTCTGCCAGGGAGGAGGGGAAGCCAGAAGGAAGCAGAGACAGGACACCTGACCCTAACTAGGCAAAGAGATATTCCATACCACAGCACATCATGCCCAGTATATATGGGGGGCAGTTACCTGGAAGTGCAAGATCACTGCTTGGGTTGGGCTGGGTATCGGTTGGCAGGTGGTGAGTGGTTGTATTCACTTCCCTTGTTATTTCCCTTGTCATTATTGTTATTGGTGGTAGCAGTAGTAGTTTTGTGTTATACCTTAGTTACTAGACTATTCTTATCTCAACCCATGGGAGTTACGTTCTTTCAGTTTGCCTCCCCATCCCTCTGGGAGTGCAGGTAGAAGGTGGGGGGGGGAGGGTTAGCGAGCGGCTGCATGGTTCTGAGTTGCCAGCTGGGCTTAAACCACGACATATCATGAACCCAAAAATCTCTCTTGTGTGCTTAAAGCCCTTAACTTTTAAGCCCTGACTCACCTAGTACACACACATATCACATAGTTCTAAACTGACTTCCATAAGCCCTGCTCTTGTTGGGAAATTGTGAAGTTTAAAAAATAAATAAATAAATAAAAGCACCACTGCAAGAATATTCCTCCGCAGCCTATGGGTAACATCTTCACAATGACTAAGGTCACCCGTGCACAGGCTCATGCAGAAAGAAGTGGTTCTAGCCCTTCCTTTGCTCTAACACTGGCGTTCTTGGGATGGTGTCCAGGTTGCCTCATGTGGTACATCTGAACACCAGCTTACTGTTTTCCTCCCAAACAGTCATCTTGAGAGACCTCAGTTTGGCTTGTGTAGACATGAAGGCAGCAGCGAGAACACAGCTTTGGGAGACCCAAGGGGGAGTGGGAAAGAGAGGAAGCATTCCCTCCAGCAGTAAACCACACTTACGCCATTGTTCTGCACCCTAGTTAACTGATCTTGAACTTTAATGTTCCTGAGAAGATAGGCAGTAGTTATTACAAGTCAAAACTGTGAGATATATAGGAATGATTCATGTCAGCAACTTAGGAGTTCTTGCCATCATTGTACTTTGGGTGGAATCGAAAATCCTTGAAATCATTGTATCATGTGTAGGATGTATAAGAATGATCAGATTATGATAGATGTTCCTGTCAATACAATGATGAAAGAGAAGAAACAAAGGAATAATCCTTCCTACTCAAACACTTTGTTACTTTAAGGGGTACTTTGTTTAACTGCTTGAATGCCTGAAGGGGGTTAGGTAATCAAGAGATACATCCTGTTACAGGATGAGGTGAAACTTGAGTATTGAATAAGTAACTATATAAGAACTGGAATTTAGGGGGCTAAGATGGTGGTTAAGCTTGTGACAGACATTCCCTGTTAATGTATTGCCAAGGAATTCAATAACTTTTTAAGAAGTTTCTTCACCCAAAGATAAGACCCCAGCAACAGGAGGAGAACAATGAAAAGGAACCATGTTGATATTCGGGTGAAGGAGACAACAGGATTGGCTGAAACCCAAGACTGAGGAGTATAGGAGACTGTACCCCAGAAATCTCGGTGTGCGTCTTGGGTGGAGCGGAGACTCCCCGGCACACCCAGCGCTGCTTGCTTATTGCCTCTTGATATTAATCAATTGTAATAAAAAAAAATTAAATCAGATCTTGGCCAAGATGGAATTTTTATAACAAAACCATAACTGACTTTCTTATTTTAAAGACAGAATTATTCGGAAACTTTTTGAAACACCAATACATAGCCTGCAAAGAAAACGAAGTTTGGCAGCAACTTGCTTTGATATCACAAGTCCTTTTGCTCCTATTCTATATTTGAAGAGTTTGCAAACTGCTGAACACTGATACCTTCAGCCCATGACTTGTACAATCACACTGCTTTATTGTCATGGGACCAAAGCATGCTCTAAGTATGCTCACAGAGGGCTTCAGCAGGTTAAGTTTGGCACTGGACAACAGAAAGGACAGACTGCTGTCCTTGGTCCAGCAGTAGCAGTCATTTTCTCCTTCTTAGTAGCTGGTGCAGCACTGTGTTTTTGACTTTCAGCCCAGGAACAGCGCTGGTAACACCAAAGTTTTTAGTTACTGCTCAAATGTTTAGTCTGACCAAGGACTTTCTGAGCCTCATGCTCTGCGAGGGAGGAGGGGAAGCTGGGAGGAAGCAGAGACAGGACACCTGACTCTAACTAGCCAAAGAGGTATTCCATACCACAGCGCATTATGCCCAGTATATAAACTGGGGGCAGCTACCCAGAAGGGCTAGATCACTGCTTGGGTTGTGCTGGCTATCAGTCGGCTGGTGGTATTGTATTCTCTTCCCTTGTTATTCCCCTTACTATTATTATTGGTGGTAGCAGTAGTGGTTTGTGTTATACCTTAGTTACTGGACTTTTCCTCTCTTAATCCATGGGAGTTACCTTCTTTCTTTTCTCCTCCCCATCCCTCCGGGAGCTGGGGGGGGGGGGGGGGGGGGGGAAGTAGACTGCATGGTTCTGATTTACAGCTGAGCTTGAACCATGACAACTGCCTAAATAGTTTTAATCAATAGGGAAAACCGCATTGAACAAAGTTACCATACAGCTTTATATGAACATTTATTTTTCATCCTTCACCAGTTCTCAGACAGGACTTCCCACCTCACTGAGAAGGCAGGTAAAATGAAAACAAACATTGAAAATTTAACATGATTTCACCCAAACATCATTCAGGCACTGAACAAAAGCAACAGTCTATATTTACAAATGTCCTTCCATAAATAAACAATTAGCAAGCCAGCTTGTAACGACAACCACTGGAAAACAAGCAGAAACTAGCATTTTGGAAAATGCAAATTAAAGACTCCTATTCAGATGATAGCCAAATTATTAAGCTACCTCCTGGTTTCATCTGTGTAACACACCAACATGCAGTTATTACAGACATAGTGCAATCTGAACTACTTCTTAATAGCAACTGTATCTTACACACACTTCCTGCCTGATAAGGAGAAAACAAATTAGAACTGCTGAGGACTAAAGGCAAAAGACAAAGCTATGATTTATTTTCCAACATTCAGAACTTCCATCCTTGTATTGCAACTCCATGCTCCATTTCCTTTTTAGTTAATATTAAATCATTCAGTTCTATTTAAAAATAAGAAACAATCCACAAACAAAAAAACAACAACAACAACAAAAAAAAAACAAACAAAAAACACACCCAAAACTTTTGAATTCTTCCCATAAAAAAAAAATCACATCGATCTATTATAAAATACTCATCACCTATTAATTGACTTTATGTCATCTGTGATTGTACAGCCTATCTACCCCTCAGCCAGCTCCCTTTCTAAGCAGTAGAGTCTTATTCCAATTTCTATGAAGCCATGGAACAATTCCTTCAGATTGCTTTGTACCTCTCAAAATTCCACTGAAAAAGAGTATACCTATAAAAAAAAAAAATTCAAGCAACGGATGCACCAAGAGTTCACATAGATTTTTATTTTCTCTGCACTTAGAAAGTTAAAAGTGTTTAAATTCACTCTGCCCATTTGGCTGCTGGGGAACTGACATTTCTAGTAAAGATCTTACAGACAGCTCTAAGACCTCAGGCTTGAGTAACAGCCTTTCCCTGTGTATTTATCTTAACAGTTATCTTAATGGCTTTTCAGGTAGGCACTGCTCTGCATTTATTGACAAGGAATGCATTTTACCATCTTACTGCATACTTCCTCAATACCACAAAATCCACAGCTTTAGGATGAAACTATCACCTCACTAATCACTCCTCCAGAGTGCATTAGGAACACACTGATTGGAAGTTTCACAGAACACCTTTCCATAACCACCTCCTACTACAAAAGCAGACAGATTTTCTGTCATTGTCTGGACACTTTTCTTTCTTCCTTGGCTAGTTATTAACTCGCAATAAGAACTCTCTTGAAAAAACTGTGCTGTAAAAACCTTTGGTTAGAGGCTCTGTCAAGATTTCTGAAAAATCCAAGTGTTTTATAATCTAGACAACCTGTATCCATTTCCTAGGAACTTGTCAAGAACCATGCAGTTCCTGGGTCCTCTCCTGGAGTCCTTTAAAAAAAAGAATAAAATAATAAAAAAACAAAAAATGCATCACACAAACTACCACTTATTGTAAATAAAGCATTCATTAAGATAGCTACATACCAGATTTACAAGTTGAACAGTTTTGCATTCCTTCAGAGATATTGTGAACTTCACTTCCTATTGGCAATTTATTACTAATTTTACCTATTTGTTCCAAGAGTTGTTCTTGTGACATTACAGTTTGAGAGTATTTATCAGATTGCAACATGAGTTTTTCCATATAAAGCACTGATGTAAATAAAGTGGATATTTATTTTTGCTACGAATTTGTTTTCTTCACACACTGGTTATCAGTCATACTTCTAGCATATGTCTCTGCTATGTATCATATTTTTATACTGGGCAACAAAATAGAATCCTATCCAGGCACATGGTATTTAAGTGTCACTAGAACACTAAAAAAATACAGAAAAATGCATCTCATCCATGCTCAGGTACATGAACACCAGTTGAGAAGAATAAGGACAAGAAAGTAGATCAAGAAGCTTGCTTAGGAACACAAACACCCCACCCCCAAGAACTTCAAACAAACATTAAGTAGTTCTTCCTTTTTACTGGATCTCTCAGACACTTTGTCACATCTGAAAGGCAGTCAGACACAGCTTCCACATAACCACCAGGAAATCAGTTCTCAGAATACCTCATGGTCTCAGTTCCCACCTATACAGCACAGATAATACCAGCCTCTCTGGGATTCTGCAGGCATAAAAGCTTAGATGACCTGCTACTGCAGCAACTATCCCAAGCAGCAGCCTGGTGAAACAAATACAGTCAGCTTTGCTACACCCCACAGAATGGCTTCCTACTACAGGTATCTGCAGAACACATATACCTGGAAGGGCCACTGGTTGCCAACAAAAACTTTAATTGTAGCTCTTAGCTCTCTGACTACATCAGGTGGCAAGCATCAAGATGGTATTGAGACAGGGTTACTGAGAAAATCACAGAACTGGGGGAGACCAAGCCAGCAGGGACTACTCGGGCAGAAACTACTACTTCGATAAAAATACAGCTAAATATGCAGCTCAGGCATCTGAATGAACAACAGATTACTGATGAGAGTGAAAACAAAAACAATACAAAAGAATTACAAAAGCAAACCATAAATAGGATTAAACAATTCAGAGCTCAGAAGACTTAAAACACTTTATATAGTCAAAATTAGATGATCACTTGTCTTAAAATGGGACAGAATTTTGAAATTCACACTCTGAACCATGCGAAACCTTAACAAAAATCAGCTTCAGGTGAAAACCACAAAGCTATCAGACAGCAAACTGCCATGAAGAATTAAAATTTACAGACTTTCTATATTATAGAAATGCATTTTACTGCACAAGATGATGAACAGAAAGGTAACAACCATATCGTCTAGTAATAGCAGACCTGAAGTTTAACTTTAGCTGGCTAAATGCTGCTTAGTAGCAGCAATCCTTCAAAGTAGCAAGCCTTGATCTTCACAACTAGTGAATATTTTTCCCCCCAATACAGGCAAATGTTTTTATTCTCTGCATATTAACATAAATTACAAGGCAATTTTTCAAAGTAGTTACCAATTTCCTTATTTTATTTCCAGCAGCAGTTTCACTCTGCCATTTCTTTGCTAACAACAAGCTCTAGATATCAGGGATGATCCCTGTACACCAGTTAATACCTACAGTATTAGGTAGGACTGAATCAAGAGTTCTTCCACCTAAAACACAGTCTCACAGAAGAAGTGATGGCCCAATTTTTCCAGTTTCAGTCAGAACCCAAGAGTATTCAGGAAGCAAACCACCATGCTGTTCAGAAGTGGAGAGGACAAGAACCAGGTTAGTGACAGAGGATATTGCACTGTTCTTCTCTAAAGACCTATGGGTCGAGCAGATCCTATTAGCCTGTCAAATTAATCAGTCCTACCTCTCTCCTCTCTTGGCTTCCTAGTGCTGCAGCCCCATTGTCATGGTTTAAGCCCATCCAGTAATACAGTCAGCCACCAGCTCACCCCCCCCCTTCTTCCTCCCCCTGCTCCCAGAAGGATGGGGACAGCACTGAACCAGCTACTAAGAAGAAGAAAAAAATAAAAGACTGTTACAGCTGAATCCAGGACACTAACAAAAGCAGTCAGTGAGAAAAGACAAGCACTTCTAATGAGGTTCCCATTCCTGCGAGCAATAAGTGTACATCAAACTCCTGTTGAACTGGCTTCAAAAGATGCACTGAGCTTGCAACTGTTAAAAACATTAACCTCAACTTGTACCAGAGAAAAAAAAATATTTCCCTTTCTTTAGAAGCTAAAAAATTGTCCTGGGTTCAACAGTAGCAGTCATTTTTCTCCTTCTTAGTAGCTAGTGCAGCACTGTGTTTTTTACTTTCAGCCTGGGAACAGCACTAATAACACCAAAGTTTTTAGTTACTGCTCAAATGTTTAGTCTGACCAAGGACTTGCTGAGCCTCATGCTCTGCCAGGAGGAGGGGAAGCCAGAAGGAAGCAGAGACAGGACAGCTGACCCAAGCTAGCCAAAGAGGTATTCCATACCACAGCATGTCATGCCCAGTATATAAACTGGGGGAAGTTACCTGGAAGAGCTAGATCACTGCTCCGATCGGGCTGGGTATCAGTCGGCAGGTGGTGAGCAGTTGTATTCTCTTCCCATGTTATTTCCCTTGTCATTATTATTATTGGTGGTAGCAGTAGTGGTTTGTGTTATACCTTAGTTACTGGACTGTTCTTATCTCAACCTGTGGGAGTTACATTCTTTCGATTCTCATCCCCATCCCTCCGGGAGCAGGGGAGGAGCCGGGGGGAGGGGGGGAGTGAGCAAGCGGCTACATGATTCTGAGTTACCAACTGGGCTTAAACCACAACACCTTTGTATTTCTCACCTGCTTCCAGTTTCCTAACTATTTTGGATCTGTAAGGGAATCTGGGTATTTTACTTCCTGTTCACTTTCCTGCACAGCTAAAATAAAACAAACAAACAAAAACCCAACAAAAACCTACAACAAAACAACACAAAAGAGGAACTATTACTTTGTAACCAAACCCACCCACTTTTCTTTACACCTTTGTTAATGCCAGATAGCAGATGAGATGCCACATTTTTTATGTTTATTAAAAGAAACTTAACAATACACAAGCACAAGCCACTGCTCGGACGCCCGGGGCCTCCTGTACCACACTGCAATCCGCACCACAGGGCTCCGCGATCTACGCCTTCAGCTGCCAGGAGCGCTGCGGAAGGTCGCCCAACTCTCACCACAAGGACGAGAGAATCCGCCATCAGCGCCGCTCCAGCGGGTAACAGCCGAGTCTCCACCGCGCCCCAGGAAACCACCACCCGGTCCAGAGCCCGGAGCAGAGACCGAGCGGGCCCGAACACCGGGCGGGGGACACAGGCCGCGGCCGAGAACTGAGCGCGGACAGACCCCAGGAAGCCGCACCAGCAGAGACGACGGAAGGGCACCGAGAAACCTCCGCTGCAGCAAAGCCCGCGGCACGGTCGCGGAGGCCCGGCGGCTGGCAGAGGCAGCCGACGGCACACGGGGGACCCAGGGTGGTCGAGACCTCGCAGGCCATTGCAGCGAAGACCCAACGTGGTCGGCAGCGAGAAAGAATCAGGAAAGCAGCGAGCACCCGGCGTGGGGCGATCTATAACGACGAAGCCACGACCCCACTCACCGGACTGGTCCCTGAAGGGGAGAAAGCGGCGGCAGCCGGAGCCAGGCATTCAAAATGGCAGCTGCGCTGCCGTAGCACCAATACCGCAGGCGGAAGGATCCGCTCCCCGGCCCGCTCCCCTCGGCCTCCCAGCCCTTGCCAGCCACAGAGGCGAGGCGCGACGGCGACAACCTCAGCGGGGACAGTGCGGACCGGGCGTGTCAGGGAGGGGCGCGGCAAAAGCCGCTCGCACTACTTTTCTTCGTGGAAGCAGCCGCGATCCCAGTCCTACGAATGGTAATATGTCTGCACCTTTGCAGTCAGCAATGATGTCACGCGCGGGGCGGCCTTTCCCGTAGCGACTCCCGTAGCAGGGCCGGGTGGAACGTGTCGTTCGCAACCACGGTTCCAGGGTCTCGCTGCCAGCGCCGCTTCTGCCGAGCGGTCACTGCGGCTGCAAGCACAGCGACGCACTCTGCTGACGCCAGAGGGTCCGTCCGGCGCCTTCCCTGCGGCTGGTGTTGGAAGCGGCCGTGAGGCGGGACCGGCGGCAGCGCCTGAGCGGCGGAGGGTGCACGGGCCTAGGAGGAGGATCGAGAGCAGCGGCTGCACAGCCGGTCCCCGCCCCGCGCGGCTTTTCTCTGCACTTCCCGGACCTTTCGTCACCTCGAACATCAGCGAGTGCCTGGACCTTATCCGCAGGGCCTGCTCACATTCTAGACGAGGCCGCCGATGCCCCGCAGCAGGGAGCAGGTCCCGCCCTGAACCCTGGGGAGCAGTGCCACCGGGTGTGGCTGCTTGCCATGGCAACCGGCGAGGGTGTCCTCGATCGATGGGTGAGGCATTTTCTCTGCGCGGGGTGGTACGTCGCGTTATCGCTGTGTGTCGCGGCGAGGGGTTGGGCTGGGCTAGGCTGTAGGTGGCCGCGGGCACTGCTGGGGCTGATGCGGGCCGCGGAGGAGGAGCTGGCTGATGGCGGGTGAGGCGCGAGCTGGGGCGCCTCTGCGATGCCGCGGGCTCGGCTCGGTGGGGCGGGCCGCGGCCTGGGTTCCAGGTCCTGTGACTGGACTCGGGCGCCCTCCTTCTCTGGGATCCTGGACTAGACCTGGGGGCCGTCGCCCTGCTCCTTGGCAGGGCTGGGGCTTGGGTCTCCTGCTGCTTTCTGGGGCCCTGGGTAGCTGGGCCGGAATTACAGTATCACAGTATCACAGTATGTTAGAGATTGGAAGGAACCTCAAAAGATCATCTAGTCCAATCCCCCTGCCAGAGCAGGAACACCTAGATAAGGTTACACAGGAACGTGTCCAGGCGGGTTTTGAATGTCTCCAGAGAAGGAGACTCCACAACCTCCCTGGGCAGCCTGTTCCAGTGTTCCATCACCCTCACTGAGAAGAAGTTTCTTCTCAGGTTTAAGTGGAACCTCTTGTGTTCCAGTTTGTACCCATTGTCCCTTGTCCTATCATTGCTTGCCACTGAGAAGATCCTGGCTCCATCCTCGTGACACTCCCCCTTTATATATTTATATACACTAATAAGGATTCATAGTTCCCTCTGTTCCTGGCGCAGGTGAGGTGGCGGCCGGCGGCCGAGATCCGGGAGCCAGCGTGTGGCAGCCCCTGCGGGTGCCCTCATGAACGAGAGTCAAGGCTGGAGCTGCCAGGACACCGCGGGGCACCATGAGAGCAGGCCACGAGCGGAGCCAGGAGCGTCTCCCGCCAAAGAAGCGGGATCTTCCCGCTGCCAGTGCCGGCACTGAGGTGGGACGGGCAGGGACTGTCCAGGCCACGGGCGAGGGCACCGAGTGGGCCCAGACAGCCCTGTGCTATGGCCCGGGTGAGGCCGTGGCAGGGCTGTCAGTGGACCAGTATGGGATGCTGTACAAAGTGGCAGCGCCACCTGCCACCTTCTCCCCCCCAGATCTGCACCCCATGGTGAACGTGACTCCCCTGTCCCCTGCCTTCAGTGTGACTTCACCAATAATCCAGCACTCGGGGGTGCCCTACCCTCCCGTTCACTATGGACAGATAACCCCAACATCCCTACAGTTCATTGGCTTGCATTACACAGTGCCCTGTTCTGTCCTTCCTGGCTTCCTGCCTAGTCCTCTCCTGTCTTCTTCCACCAACCTCACTGCCTCTCATGTCCCTCACTTTGTGCCATACGCCTCTCTCTTCATGGAAGAAACCACTCCTTCCCCCCAGACTACCTCTCCTACCCACACCTTCAGCAAATTCACTTCTGCAGTTTCTCCTGGTCAGATGCAGCACCATGCTGGGACCCAGCTGTTAGGTACTGCACCAAGTAGAATTCCTGTTTATTATCAGATGTCCCGCCTCCCACCAGGGTATTCAGCACATGAGACACCTACAGCAGGCAGAAGCCCAGAGTCTCCTCAGAAAGACAGTCAGCTGAATTCAGAGGTAGCTGCTGCAAGTGGTGGACAGAGACATCCAGAGCGTAATGTTTTGAGAAGGACCAGCGAGGCTGTGGATTCTGCCAGCAGTAAAGCTGAAGACTGTCTGCCAGGAGCTGCAGCAGGATGTGTGGTTGATGGACAGTTCCTTTCAGGTTACCAGACCTTGGGAACAGAGGTCTCTGTGCCAGCTCACAGAAGCACCCCAGACACTGATCTGGAGGTTCAGAGGGTGGTGGGGGTGTTGGCATCTCAAGATTATCATGTTCTGGCAGCCCAGAGGAAAGATGACCCAAGCCCTTTAAAACTTTGCCATAAACCACAACACCCTGATCAGCAGGGGGAGTCAAAAGACATGCTGAGGAGCACAGTGGAAAGGGCTGTTGCTGAGAAAAGCCAGTCCAGGAGTCCGTATGTAATGTGCCCTGAAGAGCTGGTTAGACAAAGACACTTAACCAAAGGAATGGTGATAGCCAACGGCAAGCCAGTCCTGGTTGCCATTGGATCTGAGCCCATCAGGTCTTACACTTCAGAAACCCTGGTGGGGTGGAGCTCAGATGCACAGGCTCAAGGAAGTATGCTTGAAAAGGACCCTGCCCAGCTGCAGCCCCCCAGCTCCTCATACTTGCCCTCTCATTTCATGAAAGGAGCCATCATCCAGCTGGCTACAGGAGAGCTGAAGCGGGTAGAGGACCTGCAGACTCAAGACTTTGTTCGCAGTGCAGAGGTGAGTGGGGGCCTGAAGATCAACTCCAGCACTGTGGTGGATATTCAGGAAAGCCAGTGGCCTGGGCTTGTCACACTGTATTTTGTGGTTGGGGAGCAGCAAAGTAAAGTGAGCATTGATGTGTCCCCAGAGCATCCCTTCTTTGTGTATGGCCAGGGCTGGTCCTCCTGTAGCCCAGGGCGGACTGCTCAGCATTTTGCTTTGCCCTGTCACAGGCTGCAGGTGGGCGATGTCTGCATATCAATCAGTTTACAGAGCATGAATGGCATCTCTGCTTCTCAGGCTAACTATGCTCCCACAGATCGGTTGCTATCTACTAGGGAGACAGCTGAAAGAACAGCTCAGGGGTCCAGAGAGCCATCTGACAGAGCTGCTGAAAGGAAGAGCCACACAGATAGGGACAGCGCAACCCAGAACTCTCATGAGGAACCCTTTCAGCCTGAGACTGGCAGTCAGCACAGCTGGACAGCCCCAGGTTTCCAGAGATACAGCATGCAGGCAGAGGAGCCTTGGCCACCTCTGCTCTGTCCCTCTTTCATTCCCCAGGAGGTCAAGCTGTCTATTGAAGGGCATTCTAATACAGGGAAGTGATCCCTTGGAGGCTGTGAGCTAGGGCATCCCTTGTAGGTGAGCCTCACCGTTAGGTGGAGAAGTTTCACAGACTTTGTAGCAGGTTCACCAGCAAAGCTGCTTTCTGCCCCATGGGACTGGGTTTATTCCAGTTCAGTGGCTGACCAGTTTCTCTTGGGGAATCAAGAGGGCTCTAGTGCCTCAGGGAGCAACAACAAGTTAGCTGGGGTAGAGACCAGGGACGTGCTCATGAGCTTGCAATGAGAGCATTACAGAGGCTGAAGGCTGGGGCTTTCTCACACCTCCCTGAGTAACTGATTTCCTGCAGAGCAGGGTCTAAGTATTCAGGGTAGGTGTGGAGACAAGGAGGGCAGACATGGCTTAAGGTAGCAGATAAAATTGCTTAAGATTTTATTCCTCCTTTCTCATGATTGGGAGAAATGAATCCCTACTGGAGTTTAGGGGGCTCAACTGTGAGTATCCCTTTTTTTTCACACATGCACTTTAAAAGGACCGTTCACCAATGGAGCTCTTGAGGCCAGGACAGAGATGCTTCTCTGGTGGTTCTGTTTAATATCTCTTCCACTGAATCCAGCTGCTCTTTCTTGCAAAGAATGTACGGATTTGAATGAATCACAGAAATTCAAGAAGAAGGACCAGAAGGATGGGTTTGGGTGTGGGTGTAGGTGTAGTTGAATTTGAGCACTTGGAATGGAATGCGAGTTGGGACGGGAGATGTCAGTTTCCTGCTATAAAATACGTTTAATCATTTGTCACCAAATCAAATATTTCTTCCCATGTTAATAACTTAAAAAAATAAGTCTCTTGGGTTTACAGCTTTTGTAGAGGCTTAGCCTGTGGATGGATGGCACTGGGAGGGGGATTGTTTGGATTTTAGTGTTTTGGTTGGGTTTTTTTTAAAGCTGGAGTAAAATATATTCATCATTCTCTAGGGAAGGATGGAAACATCATTTTTCTGTGAGAAGGCCAAGACTATTTTGTAATTAAATCAGAACACTTTCCAGATGGCTAATTCTTCCCTGCAGGCAGTTTCCTGAATAAGCTCTAGACAAGAGAGGAGTGTTAGTGCATGTGCAGGCAAGGTACAAAGTTTCTGCTAAGTACACTTCTCTGATTAATGTAGTGAATCTAAAAATTCCACAGCACCATGGGGCATTTTGGGGTGGTTTTGTGTTAGTTTTTCTGATTCTTCACTTTGGAGTTCCTCTGTGGAATGTGGTAAAATCAAGAGTAGTCTTTTTCATGGTGAGATTTAATACAAATGTATATTAATACCTCGTTATGGTAATAACACTATTCAAGTGAAGGCTCCTGTAGTTACACTAATTTACCCTTTCTGATGGTGTATTATGACACCAGCTCTAACTACTTACCTGGAATAGAAATTAGTGACGATAAGAGTCTGTGAATGATAAGAGTTGGTGGACTGTGGACGATAAGAGTCTGCACTGACTTAACCTAAGTTAATTGTTCCTTGTATTAAGGTACCCATCTCTGTGCTAGGACCAAGCTTTTGAGAGGGTTTCTTTTCAGTGTGCAGGTCCCTGCTGAGTCCTGGTGCTGCTCCTGATGTTCAGCATACTGTTTTCCATCTTGTCTCCTCTTCCTGAAGTGTTCTGTCAGGCCTGCCTGACTGTTAGGGCACTGCTGCTCTTTCACTAAGCAGCTTGTGTGTCAGCACCTCTCCTTGGCACCACCGTCCTTCATTCAACTGCAGTGGTGGTGTCTCAGGGCTGTTCTGCACGCTCCAGGAACGTGTCCTGTAACTAGTTGGCTTCAGCTGACTGTGAGACAAGGGGGTGCTCTGCCTGAATATTAGGCAAATTAGTCTCCAAAATGTCCCTTCCATCCAGGCCATCAGTCATTTTCCTTGCACATTGCTAGCCATTTCTGTTGCCTTTGAAATGCCTGCATCAGGACAGTTTGTTTTCAGGCCTTAGGTGAGATATGCATTACTCATGCCTTCATCATTTGTGCCTCATGGGGGTTTCTCCAGAATGAGGATGCTGCCTGTATCACATGTAGCTTCCCCCAAATGACACACTGCTTCCGATCTCATCAGCTATATTTGCAATGTATGAAGTCACAGTAATGCTGTCATGTGAAGATTCTACCTTTCTGGATGCAGCAGCTGTGTTCGTGGCACCATTTGTCAGTGAAATGTACTGTCTGGGCCCAGGTGCTTGAGCTTCATCCCCGTGTGTGTTTCACAGTTGCTGTTTGTTGGATACTTCTACATGAAGACTTTGATTAATGTTGGTTAGTACTTAATGCTCAGGATATCCAGGGTGTCTGTGGCCAAAGTCAGAAGAGCCCGAGTTCTCTTGCCTGATCTTTGCATGATGCATGCAGAGGAATTCAGAGCTGTAGCAGGCAGCTAAGAAAGGATCTTGCATACATATGGTGTGTGAATGTATCCAGGCTGGTTGCACGCACGGAGGGAACAGTCTGAGCAGCTGAGGGGTGCAGGGCCCTTCATGTGCACCTCTGAACACAGAAGTCTGTCTTTCAGAGAGAGGGTTTGGAGACCCTGCTGTATCTCATGTAATTACTTCTATATCAGTTACTCATGTAACTACTCCTAGATCTCAGCCATACTAAATAGTGGTCTGAAAGGGCAGACACTGATGCATGGGGCAAGATGCTGTATGGCTAAAATAGCTTTGTACTGTAGGTAGCTGAAGAGCTGTGAAGGCGCTTGCCCTGGTGTTTACCTGGCCATTGGCCTAGGCTTTGGCTAGCTGCTTATCTCTTGAGCATGGTTTTGAGCTCTGTAGAACAGGCCAGGGTGAATTTGACCATGGTGTTTCTACACAGACTCCCTGTCTGTCCCAGTGTTGTGCACGTTTCAGCTGCCAGCTCTTCTATGGAAGCAACGGTTTGGGGCACATCTCATGGCAGGACATTGAGATGAAGTATCTGGGCATCTGGCTGCTTGCCCCAAAGGTGGTAGGCAGGAGGGGCCACTGGTGGCTGTCTAGCCCAGCTTAGCAGTTCTTGTGATCACTGGACTCTGTCCTGCCTGGGCTGGGCTGTGTTGCTCAGCCCCTGTGGTGGTGGTGGTTGTATTAAGTGTTGAGGCTCTCCTGAGATAGGGAGTGAGACAGGTGCTTCTGTAGGCAGAAATGCTATAAATGAAACCATGGAGGAGGCTTTTATTTCTTAGGTTTACAGGGAAAGGAGGAGATAAAGTCAGGAAGACATTGTGGAATGAAATGGTTATCTGGGCTTTTCTGCTGGCAAAGGTGTGACATGCTTCTCAGAGAAATATATTCTTTTCCTGCTGCTATTGTGAAGGGGAGGAGAGTGTGGGCTGTCCTACCTGGAGGAGGTAGTGGCAGTGACCTCCTGGCCTTGGTCTTATCCAGCTCACACTCTGTGGCAAGAGTTTGTAGGATGCAATAATGGGTGTCTGTAGCCATCTGTACTATCTCACAAGCCATTCCTGGGGTCGGCTGCCCAGCAGAGGCCAGGCCTGTTTTAGGCTCTGTGTGCACTGTTGCTCCAGGAACGTGAGACTTGCTCCAAGCAATGAGTGCTCATCAGTACCAGACTATGCAGTGGAAGCTCTGTCTGGAAAGAAAGGAAGCTGCAGAGGCCTCTCTGCCTCCTCTTTCCAGCAGGAACACAAGTATAATGCACTTTTCACATTAAGTGTCCCCGTCCCCTGGTCTCCACCCCACACTTGAAGTCACTTTGCCCTGTAGAGAACTAACCCTTGTTACTTAGAAAATACTGTAACAGAAATGACACCAGCTTGAGTAGCCCAAATGCTAGCTCCTGCCCACAGCAGCATATGTGCCTTTCCCTAGCACCACTCACAACTGCTCTTTGTCTTTCAGGCTGTCCTAGGGCCTGAAACTGCATAACCTGCTAAAATGACTCTGAATTCACACTCTGTACAGAATTTGGCTCCGGGTGTGTTCCATGTATGACTTAAATTGCTGATAGTCGAGGCCCTTTCATGGTGTTCGCATCTGTCCATGGAGGGCAGGGCTTGCCCCTAATATCTTTCTAGGCTGCTGCCACCTCCCCTTGCAAATACACCCATGCACATTCTGGTTGGTTTGGCTTTCATGGCACCTTGGCACTAGGGGAAGGTCTGCCTGTGCAAAGCAGAGAAGCACTGTGGCCCTGAAGAAGGGACTGGGCTTCACTGAAGCAGGGAGGTCTTTGTAGATAAGTGCTGATCCCTCAACTATAATCCCAGTTATGTAATAGCTGTATTAACATGTAACCAACTGCATTGTATCTAAAGCCTTAGAACTAGTCAGGTGCTCCACTCCAAAGTTGCTCCTGCCACTCTTCTCTACCTGATCTTTAACAAAGCATTAATAATTCTAAAGATAATCTCTATTTTGTTGTGCTTTTTTTTTTTTTTTTGTACCTTTTAACTAAATCAATTTGTACTGTATATTTGTACTTTTGGTGAGATCTTTTTTCCTGTTTTACCATGTTAAATCTGTACTTGGCTACACAGAGATTGTATTTTTATTGTAAATGCTTCTATGAATATTGCATTTAACTTGTTGACTCTGTAAACACAGTGTGTATATATATATTAAAAACAATAGCTTTTCCTTTGGTGTTTGAGACTTCTTTATCGTCTGTAGCATCAGTGATCATGAGGATGTGGCTTCTCAGGTCATACACAGTGATCTGGAGACCTGTGATGAGGGCAAGGTTAAAGGCCGTGTGACGGATTACAGCTGTAATTCTGTGCTCAAATAATTCTGAGTTTATGTGGTCTTTCTTGAACCACTTGGAACAATGATCATGTCCCAGTGACACTGCAGGGAAAGTTTCAGCTGCAGGTGACAGAGTGAAGAGCTGCATATCTGCTGGCCAAGGAAAACACACAAGACAGCACTAGCAAACACTGCAAGAAGCAAACTGTCAGTTTGAGCATGAAAATAGAGAGCTCAGAATAGAAGTGAAAGATCAGAGATCAAAGGAGGATATGAACAAGGGAATGTGGAACTGAATAAATCTTTTCCAGGTCTGGAACATGGATCTGTATAGATCCTTTCCAGACCTGGTGCATTTTCCCAAAGCAAGAGATATGACGATAGCTCCCAGATGTCAGTTCTATGTGATGACTTAAATTCCCTACCATCTGGCAGGTTTTTCCAGACTCAGTTACTGAACCTTCTATGGCTCCTCCCCAGCTCACACCTGCTGCAAAAAATATATGGACTCAGAAATCAATATGACCAGACAAAAGCTGTTTATTACAAAGCCTTAACTCCTTATATACTATTGCTTACAAACACAGTGATTTGGCATATTATGATTGGATACGTGTCTTGAAGATCCTTAGTGACTAACATATAATTGGTTAAGCACAGGTGTGAGAACTTGACCTCGAAAGCTTGCCAACAGTCAACAGTTCTCATAACTTGGTGAATTCCAGCTTCTTATCTTGCTTGCTTAAGTTTCCTTGGGCCTCTCATGGCCTTTCTGTATCTTTCAGGATTATTCAGAGTTCATGTACCAATTATCCATTATCCTGTGAGAACACTCTCCACATCTCCCCCTTTTAGTTTTATATATCTTTTGGATGACTCTACTTGAGCAGGGGATTTGGGCTAGATCATATCTCCAACATATGCCAACTACAGGCTGCTGGGCCTCCCCTTTTTTCTACTGGATGGGTCTCTGATAACAGGGGAGGCCATCCTTCACATCAAGGTCTGGCATGGCATGTGTCCCCACCACTCCATGCCTGCTGGGTTGCAGCCAACAGCGGAACTAAAGGTTCTTCTTGGTGGCAAACACAGAGGCCAACTGTGGTAGCAGGCATTTGGTCAACCTCAGTCCTTGCACCTTGTTTCAATGCAGACTTTCACCTGCTTCATCCACTAACAAGTCACTACTATGGCAAAGCACACACAGATTTACATTAGCAGAGTAACTATTACAGGGTGCAGCAGCATGCTGAAGATGCTGATGGCAGCAAGGTGTTGGAAAAGAGTGAAATTTTTGAAAGATAGAATAGTTATATATGTATAACTGGTAGGAATGATTATGTTTAAGAGGTTTATAAATCAATAGTGTGATTTTGTAGATTAGAAAGAGCTATAATTTTGCAGTCCGGTATCGTGGTTAACCTGTAACCAGTGATACAATAGTAGTCTTGGTAGCAGGAGGTAATACATCTGTATATGGTGAAGGGTATAGTGATAAATTAGGAAAGTATATTGTAAAACTCTATCCAAGTAGAACCTAGACATACCAGAGGCAGTCAAGGGGAAATAGAACAATGCTGACATCCACATAATGGTTGGAACATGTCCAAAGAACAGAAGGTGAAAAGGACAAGCTGAGGAAGACTTCTTACTTCATCCGAGGAAGACTACTTACTTCATCCGAGGAAGACTCCTTACTTGATCAGGACGACCACCAGAGGGGGCTGCGCAAGCGCAGAAGAGGCTGATGTCGTAATGGACTGATGTAGGGCATACGTGTTAATTGGTGATGTAATCTGTGTTGGATACTGTATAAATTGGGAATGCTAGGTGACAAGACTGAAGCCAGATTTGGGCGCGTGCCCCTGGTTTCCCAGCGCTGCAATAAAGCACCTCATATAACCATTCCGGTGGTTATGTGTCAGTTCCTACGCTAACAAAGGGACTAGCCAAATAAATTTCTTACCAGTGGAGTTCTCCCACCCTGTTAATTTGTTCCATTACCTGCTTTATAACATTACCATTGTATTAGAATCTTTCCAGGTTTTGCCTTAGCATTTTCTAGCAGCTGCTGCAAATTTGCATGCTCTAACATCTCTTTTACAAGTGACAAATCCATACACTACAATGCGTAGTTTCTTATTAGCAACTGGCTAGTAAACACAGGTGGTTTTATACACAAAATCACAGCATCTAATAATTTATGATCACACATATTCAAGCTGTTACTTTTCAGTTGCCCACAAGTGATGTTTTGCAATAATTCGTTTTTCTCTTCCTCTATCTCATTCTGCTTGGGGTATTCAAGTTCAGCTCCTGTACCTGAGGCATCAGGTTCCTCCACTCGTCTGTCCAGCTCATGGCAAGGCTTGACAAACTTTGCAGGCAATCGCCATGGACCTGTAGGCAGGAGGACACAAATATACCCCCTCCTCCAGGTTATCAGTTCTTGAGAAGTAGACAGGTTAAATGAGGAGTTTGCTGCATCACTGCCTTTTTTTTTTTCTTTGCCACCCTGATGCTGCTTAGGTGATGGCTGATAAAGCTTGTGGTTGTGCTGCCCCTCTCACTTTTTCAGTTACCAGTTCTTGTTACAACCAATGTGTTCTCCAAGCCTTAGATTCACCCCAGGTTACTTTAAACACACTAAGCAAGGCTCCTACCATGCACCCACTGTGTTGCAGGCACTCTTTAGTCTTTGTCTGTGGTGTTTCTACAAACTGCCTGAATACGTCAGTAGATTGTGAGGGGTTTTGTTTGTTTGTTTGTTGTTTGTGTTTTTTTTTCCAAAGTCGCTCACCCTACTTTGCACAGCTACAAATGCCAGCCTCCTCGGCAGCAGCTATAAATGCCTGCCTGCTCAGCAGCAACCATAAATACCTGCCAGCACCCGCACTTTTTCATTAACCCTTTCTTGCCCAAAATATTAAACTGCTACCTGTTAAAAACTTTTACATGAACCCAACAACAAAAAATACACAGAACACTATCTGCCCTCAACACACACACACACATATATGGGATCCCACAAGCACACTCCACACAACTACAATATTTGAAGCACAAAATCCAGACAGTCATTACTCCCACTACGCAGTCCCACATACAGAACGTGGCACAAGGACCCTGTGAAGACTATCAGGAAACCAGCTCCAAGAAGCATCATCGCACTATGAGGTGGCAGGCTTAACTTTAGCGGCATCCCTGCAGAGGGTCTGCCTCCCCCACATCATATGAGGCTTGGGCTTTCATACTGACCAAAATGCACACTCATTCCAACACAGGTGGCCAGCCTATGTTGGAAGAAGTGGCCAGCAATATCTATAAAGGTCTCCAAAGGTCAATGGAAACATGGACATACTTATTTACCAAGTTCTAGTACATGAGTATCACAGAGAGACTGTATCAAATGAGTTGTATATGGGGTCCCAAGTCCACGGTCTGACACAGTTTGCCCAATATCCCTGATAAGAGCATACGAGAGACCTTCCCACCGTGGGTCTTGATCCAGCACATACACCACACAGTACGTCTGCATCCCCCACTGGTCTCGCTTCTCCCTTTACAGCTACCCATTTATCATGAGTATCTGGGGGATATAAATCAGACGTGCACAGGCTCCTTCTCAGGGTCAATAGGGCCTGGGTTAAAAAGATCGTCCTCATTTCTCTCCTCAGTCTTCACAGCCGCGGCGGCAACTGACGGAGGTTTGGGAGGGGTGGGTGTGGTACTGGGCTCCATGATCTCTTTTTTTTTTTTTTATTTTAAAGTCTCTAAAATAGTTCTCCAAATGACTAACAAATTTTTCACAGTGTCATTGCCTTTTGTAACTGCATCCCACAGTTTAACTCCTGCGCCATTCCACACAGAGACCTCAAATACAATGACTCATCAATCTCTGGATAATGCATCTTTGACCATTTCAACATTAAATTTAAATTTGTCTCTTTAAAGGCTGCTCCCTTCACCTTAAGAAGGACCGAAAACATCCATAAAACAGAGGCTTCCTTCTTAGCGATTTTTTCCCAAGTCCCAAGCTCAAAGGCTTCATTAGCCCCCTGGATCAACTCTTTTTCTTTACTCCAGAGCAATAGTCTTTTTAACAGATTATCGTCATACTCACTGAGAGGATATGCTAGAAGAGTTTAAGGATGGCCGTTTCTTCTTTACTGAATTGATTCCCCATTATAATCCTCTTCCAGACCCCATCGGCTGTTACCTTATTTGCACTGCACAGTGTCTTCTGAGCTTACAAGGCTCCGTTCTGAGGCATATACCTCCTGATACTGGTTCTGCCGGATCGAATCCAGCTGACGTCCCTGTGGCTCCACGTTTTCCACTTTCTACGGTGCCACGCACTTTAATTCCTTAAGTTTCAATATGAAAAAAAGGGGGTGCCCCACGTTGGGCACCAATTGCCGCAGAAAAATATATGGACCCAGTCAGAGATCAATATGATCAGACAAAAGCCATTTATTGCAAAGCCTTAACTCCTCATATACTATTGCTTACAAACACTTAAAGTGATTTGGCATATTATGATTGGATACACGTCCTGAAGATCCTTAGCGACCAACATATAATTGGTTAAGCACAGGTGTGAGAACTTGACCTCGAAAGCTTGCCAACAGTCCACAGTTCTCATAACTCGGTGAATTCCAGCTTCTTCTTATCTTGCTTGCTTAAGCTTCTTTGGGCCTCTCATGGCCTTGCTGTATCTTTTGGGATTATTCAGAGTTCATGTGCTAAATATCCATTCTCCTGTGAGAACACTGTCTCCACACACCCCTTTTCCACATTCCTCTAATTGGTTTTGCTGCTGAGTGTAGAAGGAAAAGCAGCTTTCTGACCTGTGTGTTTCTGTTTACTAGTGGTCCCCTCCTCACCCCACAGTATTATCTACAGTGATCACTGAAAGTCACTTTCGGTCACAAAGGAATTTACTATGAGAATAATTTTAGTGTGATCATTGGTCCTAGATGGGCTGCATATCAATACATTTGACTGTAATGAAACGGTTGAAGAAGCTCATCCTACTATGAAGTCACAGACAGGTTGGGGTGGGAAGGGACCTCCAGAGGTCATCCAGTCCAATTCCCCTGTTCAAGCAGAGCCACCTACAGCCAGCTGCCCTGTGGAGACAGTGTTCTCACAGGAGAATGGATAATTGGTACATAAACTCTGAATAATCCTGAAAGATACAGCAAGGCTGTAAGAGGCCCGAGGAGGCTTAAGCAAGCAAGATAAGAAGCAGCTGTAATTCACTGAGTTAATGAGAACTGTGGACTGTTGGCAAGATTTCGAGGTCAAGTTCTCACACCTGTGCTTAACCAATTGTGTGTTAGTCACTAAGGGTTTTCAAGACATGTATCCAATCATAATATGCCAAATCACTGTAAGTGCCTGTGAGAAATGGTATATAAGGAGTTAAAGCTTTGTGATAAATTGGCATTCGCTGATCACATTGATCATTCCTGCATTGTCCGTGACTCCCGCTTCGACAAATGGCGCCCGAACAGGGACCCGCAGATCAGTAACTTGTGGCATGCAAGTTTGAAGGTCTGATCAAAGAAGAGGGGGTGGAGAGCCAGATGAAAGTCAGCGCTGCCCCAGCGCTGTGAAGTCAGAGGTCTACAAACTGTGGGATCTTGCCCTGATCAGGTGAGCGGCCGGGGAAGAGAAGGGGCACTTCCTATCCAAAGATGAACAGGCAGTGATGGAGCTCCTCCAACATATTCTCTCTAAAAGAGGACTGAAACATGATAGTGCTGCCTTACAGAGGCTGTTAAAGTGGGCCCGTGATCGTGGCTTTATACCCACAGCGCAAGCTACCTTTCAGGTTTCTGAATGGGAACATATAGGCCAGGCTGTGTGGGATGAGATCAGTAAAGGGACAAAGGAAGCCCTGAAGTATTCGTTATGGAGATCGATAATTGAGAATTTAAAGGAATTAAAATAGAAACGGGCAGCACTGGCATCTGTTTTCCTGGCTGCTGCTCATTCACGAAGTCAGTCAGAGGTAGAGAAGAGTGCTATGTCTATGGTATTTGCCCCCCCGCTGTACCTGGCACGGCATCGCAGAAGCCTCCTCGGTATAAGGGGGAAGATAAAGTGAAATGGCGTTTGCACCCAAAATTACAGGCAGAGAGTGCAAATGCGGCCACCTCCGACACAGAGGAAGGAGACCCCGAACTGGAATTGGAACCAGACCCAGAGTCTCCGGCAGAACCAGACTTGTGCCCCCCCCCCCCGATCCCGACTCAGAATCAGACAATTCAGACAGTTCGGCTCATCAGCAGATGTGAACCAGCCTCAGTGATGGTCAGCTGCGACAGTTGCTGAAGAAATTATAAGCATTGGAGACAAAAGAAACCTCCAAACCCTCTGCCCCCCCCCCCTACAATTCACTAGTAAAGAAAGAGGAGTGGGAGGGGGATGTTGGGCATGGGGTAGGGGATTATGATAATAACCCTGCTAAACGTTGGCGTGGGATGATCAAAGATGCAATTGTTACGGGGGAATTTTTGGTGATGGGTCCCTTAGCATTCAGGGTGTTTAATACTCCACAAGGGAGAAAGGAGTGGGAGGCATTGGATTTAAAGGTAGTAAAGGAGGAGCGTCAACCGGTAACATCCTACGGGTTAAATCATCATACTCAGGTAATTATCGCACATATTCTTCCTGCATATATCTTAGCACCATATGATATCTGTATGATAGCTCAATCGTTGCTTACTCCCCACCTTCAGATATGGTTTAAAGTGGTCACAGCAGAGGAAAAGGCTGGATACATGGCTACTGCCTTTGCCGCTGCTGTTAAACGCCTTCTACAATAAGGTTAGGGTGATCGTGGGGGTACTAAAGGTATGAGATGTTATAATTGTGGACGGATGGAACATTTAAAACAAAAGAGTGTACTGTAAAGAAAATTAGTTCAGCAACCTGCCCCTCCCTCAGGGTAGTGTTACTGGTTTTGCAGATAAATGTATTAAATGTGACAAATTTGGACACAACACAATTGAATGTCGTTGCTTTTGATTCGGAGAAAACTCCAGGAACAAACTTGCCAACAAAGTTTTCAAGCTGACAAGCAGGTATTCTTTATTACGGCGCCGGGAGACACGGGGGATAACTCCTCCTAACGTGTGTCCCCGTATTGCTATACAAGCCACCCTTATATAGTCACTGGGCATACATACATATTCATGAGGCTACGTATGGATTACATCATTTTCCAGAGAGTTCCCCGCATGCGTACAGAATTGTGGTGGTGGTCTCTGAGGGTCGTTTACTTCTTCCAACAATCTTCATCACTTCTGGCAGCCTTTGAAGCACGCACAGTAGATGCTCATACCAGTTTAATTGGTTCGTTAGCACCAGAGACATAATCATCCTCCTATCCTCCTACTTATCAGTTAGTTTAACTGTAGCCCATCCTGGAAACCTGCAGTTCCCAGATACTCCTTATCCCTGTGTCCTGTTCTTCTAGACTGTTTTTCTTAAAACTATGCCAACTATAACAATTTGTCTTGTGAGAATTCTCAGTATGTTCTCTAGCTGTACTCTATTTTTTTCTCTGTGTCTAATGCTCCTCAGTAATTTTCCATCGCTACTATTACAAAGCCATCAAACTTAACATTACTTAAAACTAATTCTAAAGGTTTCTATATTCCATTTTGTGATTTTGTGTCCCTTCGTCTCAAATTCCCCCCTTTTTCTGTCCTTTTGCAAATTCTTTTGCAACATTTTATATATTACCATTACCATCAAAAGTCTTTTTGAAATAATTTCCCGTTTATACTTGTTGCTTAATTTCATTCCTTTTCCAATACTCGTAATTTATCATAGACCATTTACAACACCAGAGGGAACATTGTATCATACCACAAGTAATCAATATTAAAATAATTAACACCAATATTCCTGCAACCAGTTGCCTCAACCAGGAGAGATTGGGTAACCATGAAGTTAACTTTTTCCATGTTTCTTCAAAGCCCCAGGAGGTGTCATCCATGGCCATTTCACGAAATATCTTAGTTTGTTTCCAAATTTCCTCCAGATCTGTTTCAATTCCACCACTTTAGTCTGTATAGGAACTACAGCTTTCATTGATTATGGAAGAAACCCCTCTTTGTGATGCCAGTAACATGTCTAGAGCCATTCAGTTTTGTAATATCACCTTAGATAGGCTAGTTATCTCTTGTTCTGCCTGGATTATGTAGATGTTTTTACTTTCCATTTCCTCTATGGTTGCTGAGATATTTACAATTGCCTTCTCTAATTCACTTACTGCCAAAGATGGAATTAGCCCTTTTACAAAACTGTGAAATGAGTTGTGCCGTTCAATAATAGGGATAAAACCCTCAATTAATTCGTTTAGCAAAACTTCTAATCCAGGTCCTGGAAGGGTACCTGTTGATAATAGTAAAATTGGGTATTACAGCACCTAAGGTGCATGCCCCCTTCCAGTTGGGGGTAGAATCTGATAAGCATTTTTCCACATAACCAATACCATCCTTTCCCTTTAGGAATGGGCCATCACTGAACTGCGATACCATCTATGTTAATTGTATGATTGTAATTTGAATGGTGACCTACATCTGTGGCATTTAAACAAGCCTGATCTCCTACCCTGGTTTCTGATGTAATACATCTTTGTGCACAGGTTTAGTATTTATTACCTGGGTTAGGATTAACTATTTCAAATGTTAACCTTTCCTTCGAATACACATTGCTAGTGTTCACCCACAAATTTGTCCATGAGACACTGTTAGGAATTGGAACTCCAATTAATGGGAGATCCAGGCTTTCTCCTGATTTAGGCAACTGTGCACACACCCAACAGTGATTATGATGAAAACATTAGTAACATTCTGCACTAATTTCAGGTATAAATTCTGGTCCCAAGCTTGTGCGCCAGTTATCATATGAGTCCAAATTATGACCGACACAATTTCATACGCAAGGGTACTGAAGGTTCGATCCACCCTGTCTTCTCTGGCTCTGGTGCTTTCTTTATTCTTGAATAATGTACCCAAGCAGGTTGTTCCTTTATCTTCACTGCTGTAAAGGTGATCAATAATATCTGGTATACTCCGCTCCACTTCTGTAGAGGATCTCCTGAAAAATTCTTAACATAAACCCAGTCTCCAGATCTGAAAGGGTGAATTGGATAATCCAAACCTCTGGCTCTTTTCCCTATTATCTCCTCCAATTGTTTTCCCAGATTGATCAGAAACTGTTGGAGATAGCCTTCTCCCACTTCCTGAAGACTTTCTCCTTTAAACTGGGACTGATATGGTCTTCCATACAAAATCTCAAATGGGCTAACCTCTTCTTTTGACCGGGGTCTAGTTCAAATTCTTAATAAAGCCAGTGGTAATGCCTGGTACCAGTATAAATTTGTTTCCTGACATATTTTACTAATTTGTTGTTTAATCAGATGGTTTATCTTTTCTACTTGCCCACTGGCCTGAGGCCTATATGGAACATGCAGTTGCCAATCAGTTTCTAATTTTTTGCTAATTTCTTGTAACAATTTTGCACTAAAGTGCGAGTCTCGGTCAGAAGAAATTGCCTCTGGTACCCCAAAATGATCTTATTATCTTGTTAAATAATATTTTAATCACTTGTTTTGCATTATTTATTCTGTAAGGGAATGCTTCTGGCCAGCCTGAAAAAGTATCCGTTAACACCCATAAATATCGATAACCACCCCTTTTTTTTTTTTTGGTAATTCAGAAAAATCTATTTGCCACTGCTGTCCGGATAACTTCCTCTCCCAATTGTCCCAGTTTGATTTCTATTTTCAGTCTTAGGATTATTCTTAAGACATAGCTGACATTGTTTTGTCACTAATTGAACTGTGGTGTATAGATTTGTTTGTCTAAATATTTATGCAAAGAGTTGCTACCCCAATGAGTTTTATTATGTTCTTCCTGAGCTAACATCCAGAGCTGGTTATAGGGGATTACAATTCGCCCACCAGGTGTTTGAGCCCAACCCTCTATTTTCCTGTCCCTTTAGATTCTCAATCAATTTTCTATCCTCTTTTGAATATCTAGGTTTAGATTTTTCAATTGGTAGTTTGCCGTCAGGGATTAAGGACATGATTTGAAATTGTTCAGCTGCTCGTTTGGCTTCAAAATTGGCCAAATTATTTCCAGTTTCTTGATCAGAGCCACCTTGTTGATGCCCTTTACAGTACATAACAGCTACTTCTTCAGGTAGCTGAACAGCTTCCAGTAATTGTAGAATTTCTGTAGCATGGTTAACCTGTTTCCCTTGTGTGTTCAAAGGTCCACATTCTTTCCAGATAGCACCATGGACATGGACCACACCAAATGCATATTTAGAATCAGTCCTAATATTTATCCTTTTATCTTTAGCCAGTTCCAGGGCTCTTATTAATGCTATTATTTTTGACTTCTGGGCAGAGGTGTTACCAGGTGAAGGTTTAGATTTTTTTTTTTTTTTTTTTTTCCTGTGAAGTGGTGGTAATGGCATATCCTGCCTTTCATTTACCATTTTTCATGAAGCTACTACCATCAGTAAACCAAGAATCAGCATCTTCCAGAGGTCTTTCTTTCAAGTCTGGTCGGCTCGAATATACAGTCTCTATGGTGGTCAAGCAGTCTTTTGTTAGTGGTTCTGTCGATTGTTCCTGCAAAAGGATGCTGGATTCACAACGTTAGTGACCGCAATTTCTGTATTATCCTGTTCTACAATAGTGGCCTGGTATTTAAAAAAACGTGAAGGAGATAATCTCCTTTCTGCTCCAGGACTACTGATACCACATGGGACACTAGTACAGTAATCTTTTGTCCCAAAGTAAATTTGCAAGCCTCTTTAATATTTGTGATAACTGCTGCCATAGCTTTTAGGCATCTGGGCCATCCTTTGCTCGCTTCATCCAGCTGTTTTGAAAAATAGGCCACTGCCCTTCTGTAGGGTCCTAGTTTTTGAGCAAGGACCCCCAAAGCTATTCCTTGTTCTTCACAGGAATATAGCCAAAACGATTTAGTCACATCCAGGAGTCACAGAGATGCAGTTCTCATTAGCTCTGTTTTTAAATTTCTAAAAGCCCCTTCTGCTGTATCAGTCCATTCTAAAGAGGGAGAGTTTCCTTTCAACAGTTCATATAGGGGTCTTACCAGAACACCATAATCATGGATCCAAAGTCTGCACCATCCAGTCTTTCCCAGGGATGTCCGGAGCTCCTTGACGGTCGATGGTCTTGGAGTCTGGCAAATGGCTTCTTTTCTAGCAGTTCCAAGTTCTCTCTGTCCTCCTGTTTTTTCATATCCTAGGTAGGAAACTTGGGTTTGGGTTAGTTGGGCCTTTTGTCTGGATACCCGATAACCATTCAGTCCCAGAAAATTTAACAATTCCACTGTCCACTGGATACATTCTTCCTTTGTTTCTGTAGCAATTAACAGGTCATCCACATATTGTAACAGAGTCCCGTTTGAGTAGGTGGCTTCCATGATTCTAGTTCTCATGCTAGCTGATTTCCAAAAATTGCCGGACTGTTTGTTTTTTTTTTAACCCTTTATGTAAACTATCCAAGTTAATTGAGTTTCCCTTCCTCTGTCAGGATTTTCCCATTTGAAAGCCAATAATTGTGGCTTTCTTTGGCCAATGCCAAGCAAAAGAAAGTGTCTTTTAAATCCAGGACGGCAAACCATTTCTGATTATTATTCAATTTAGTCAATCAGTCATACGAATTAACTCCTACTGGACGAATATCCTCTGCAATTCTGTTGATTGCCCTGAGATCGTGAACCAATCTGCAACTTTTCTCATCATATTTCTTTACTGTCCGGATAGGAGTATTATATTCCAATTCACATTCAATTAATAATCTATATTTTAAAATTTATCAATTTTTTTTTATTCCCTTTGATCGTCTAATTTTAAGGGATACTCTTTTATTCTAATTGGGTAGGCCCCCCTTTTTATTTCCACTATAACAGGCAAAGCATTTTTCGCCTTACCTGGAACTTCAGGTGCCCATACTCCCACATACACCTGATTAAGGATTTCTTCTATTTCAGGGAGGTCCTCCTTTTTGCTTTTCTGTTGAATTAAACTCAAAACTGCAATTAATTGTTTTTAACTCTGCAGTCCATTTTGCCTTCTTTAAATGTTGCTTCTCGCCCTAACAAAGATTTTAGAGAATTTGGCATGCATAAAAATTTATGCATTCCGATTTGTTTTCCCAATTTGTACTTTAAAGGTTCCAAAAAGAATGCCTTTTTTTTTTTTTCCTCTTTTCCTTGGTGGCCAGTAGCTCCCACATCTGTAACGAATTCTTTTCTCTCTTATTTAACACCAAATAAGTTACTCCTGTATCCACTAAAATTCCACTTTATTTCCCCTAGTTCATAGTCTTAATGTAACCAGTGGATCTGCTAGGGTAGATTCCCCAGGTCCCCGTCAGTTTAGTTCCAGTTCAGTCACCGGAGCCACTCCATGGCACTGCCCTCCCCAGGCAGTCTCACTTCCAGCATCCAAAACCCCCCATAGCACGCACACCGGTCCGGTCCCACAGAAGAGAAGAGCCCACTCCCCCACCTCCTGCAGACATCCCTCCTCCCACGCTCAAACACTGGAGCTGCTCGAGCTCCCCTCCTTTCCCCCTTGGTTTTCCTTTTTTTTTTTTCTTTTTCTCACAGCAGCTCCCCCTGCTCTGCAGGGCCTGCAGATGCCTGCCTCTGCAACGGCACTTCTGGTTTAACCCCTTCTTAACTCTGAATGTGGATGTGCTGCTTGTTGCCAGTGACAGAAATCTCTTCCTCCTTATCAATATCAGATAGGACAGAGGCAGAGGGTGCTCCTCTCGGAGGTACCTGTAGTACGTGATTTTCCACCTTATGTTCCTGATTACTGTTTTTTAACTTTAAACATCTTTCCCCAATATCAGAGGCTGAGCATCTCCAGCGTAACTTTCAGTTTTTCCCTGTCCTTTTCCAAAGCCAAAATTAAGGAATCTGGCGGAGCTATATTAATTTTGCATTCAGTCTGTCACTCCGTGTGATTTCTTAAAGTGAAAAACATATCTGCATACATTACTTCATCCCATTTTCCTTGCCCCCTTAAAACAACATTAATTGTAACACTGTATTATAGTTCAGAGTTCCAGTTTTAGGCCATTTTTCCTGATCTTCCAAAGTATACAAAGGCCACCATTGGTTACAATATTTTACCAATATTTTCTTATTTACCAAGCCCCCAGGAGACCCTCCAAGTTCTTTCCAGTGTGCCAAAATGCACCCAAAAGGATTCTTTTTCAAGATCTCTTCACTCTGCTAATTTTCCATTATCAATCTCACATTCACACACACACACACAGATGGGATCCCCAGACATACTCCACACAGTTACAATACTTGAGACAAAGACAGAGACTTAAATTCAACCAACCAAACAACAGTTAATAACACAGTTATAACATCCTGTCACCAGTACCAGAATCGCAAGACCAAAATCATTACTGTAACAAGCCACAAAATAAGCGAATACCAGTAGAATCAAAAGCAATACTTCCTAACCCTTATAGCTCAGACCATATTGTAACATTAATAGGGGGGTTTCCTTGAACCCTTTATAGTTGACCAGCCTGTCAGTGTCCCAGGAAGGATGAGACCCTTGTGTCCGACCAGCCTGTCTGCGTTCCACTGTGGGAACCATACTGAACAGCCCACTGTATTGGAGGGTGATTCTACTAACCTGTTCAGGGACGCCCGCTGACAGCATCACTGAATCAAATCCCTTATGGGCTGTTGATAGCACACTAGACCCAAAACCATTTCCACAAGACACCCCCCTGTGTCTTGTAGGACCTAAATCACAAGATGCCCCCTGCTTAGTTATAACAGTCTGTCACCGATACCAAAACCACAAGTCCAAAATCCTTACTATAACAAGCCAGAAAATAAATAAAATACCAGTAAAATCCAAAACCTTTTTCTGCAAGACACCCCCTGCGTCTTGCAGGACCCAGACCACAAGAAGCCCCCTGCTTCCTTTGGGTGTATACCAGTAAAATCCAAAACCTTTTCTGCAAGACACCCCCTGTGTCCTGCAGGACCCAAACCACAAGAAGCCCCCTGCTTCTTGTGGGTGTACACCAAATGGACGCTAGCAGCCGGGTATACACCTTTACCTACGAGATTTCTTATCTCGATTTATGGAAGGCTTCCAAACCATGCGTACGCTTACCAAGGCAATTTACCAAATCAATTTACCAAACCGAGGTGCCCCCTGCACCTTACAGACTATACAAAAAAAAGAATACCTTTTATGAGATGGTCCTTGTCTGCTCCCGTAGCGATCCGAATGAGTTGAGGGGTCCCTCCGGGAAAAATTCCCAAGGGCCCTAAGGAGCCCTGTCCTCAGCGGGTCCTGCAGCCGAGCAGAGAGGGTCCCACCTGGGTCGCCAAATTGATTCGGAGAAAACTCCAGGAACAAACTTGCCAGCAAAGATTTCAAGCTGACAAGCAGGTATTCTTTATTACGGCACTGGGAGACACAGGGGATAACTCCTCCTAACGTGTGTCCCCGTACTGCTATTCAAGCCACCCTTATATAGTCACTGGGCATACATACATATTCATGAGGCTACGTATGGATTACATCATTTTCCAGAGAGTTCCCCGCATGCGTACAGAATTGTGGTGGTGGTCTCTGAGGGTCGTTTACTTCTTCCAACAATCTTCATCACTTCTGGCAGCCTTTGAAGCACGCGCAGTAGATGCTCATACCAGTTTAATTGGTTCGTTAGCACCAGAGACATAATAATCCTCCTATCCTCCTACTTATCAGTTAGTTTAACTGTAGCCCATCCTGGACACCTGCCATTCCCAGATACTCCTTATCCCTGTGTCCTGTTCTTCTAGACTGTTTTTCTTAAAACTAGGCCAACTATAATGATTTATCTTGTGAGAATTCTCAGTATGTTCTCTAGTTGTACTCTATTTTTTTTTCTCTATGTATCATGCACCTCAGTAATTTTCCATTGCTACTCTTACAAAGCCATCAAACTTAACATTACTTAAAACTACTTATAAAAGTTTCTATATCCCATTTTGTGATTTTGTGCCCCTTTGTCTCACTTTGCAACCTGGCTTTCCTAGTCCTTCAATGATACCTCAGGGTTGGGATTTAATAATTGATTTAAAAGACTGTTTTTTCACAATTCCTCTACACCCAAGCGATTGTGAAAAATCTGCTTTATCTGTCCCAGCAGTTAACAAAGGAGAGCCTCCTAAGAGATATGAATGGGTTGTTTTACCTCAAGGTATGAAAAATTCTCCTGTTATTTGTCAACTGTATGTTGCCTGGGCATTGCAACCGATCTGGCAAAAACTGCAAAAATGTGTTATCTATTGCTATATGTATGATATCCTAATTGCAGGCAAAGATTTAAACAAGGACCATCTGCTCTACCTGCTACAATCAGAATTAGCGAAAGCAAGACTGGTAATTGCACCAGACAGGGTGCAATGTGAAGCCCCTTGGAAATATCTGGGGTGGATCATTCCTGGAACTGAAATTAGGCCTCAAAAGTTAAAATTACCACACAGATAAAAACCTTGTCTGACGTGCAGAAATTGATGGGTGATATTCAATAGATCTGCCCTTTGTGTGGAATCACAAATGATGATCTGACTGATATCATGCCCCTTTTAAAGGGTGAGTCAAAGGCAAAAAAAGAGAGTTCTATCAAAAGCTCAGTATGAGTACTTAGATGACATCATGACAAAAATTACTACCTCTTATGCTGCTCGATGGAATCCAGATTTACAGGTTATTCTGTTTATCGTCATCAGTGAGTATTACCCGTTTAGTCTACTAGCACAGTGGGATCTTCAAAAGACTGATCCTTTATGCATTTTAGAATGGATTTTCCTATGTAGAACTGTAATTATTCGGTTAGAAGTATTTGCTCTTTTGATTGTACGAGGTCGTTCACGTTGTCAGGAAATTATGGGCTGTGATCCATCACAAATTTGTTTGCCACTTACCAGGGTATGGTTAGACTGGGCACAACAATCTAGCTCTGCTTTTCAGTTTGCTCTGATAGATTTTGTTGGTCCTCTTAATATACATTTTCCACCTCATAATATGTTTACAATGCTAAAGAATAATCAGTTTGAAGATGTTACCTTTTATCCTAGTAAACCTGTTGTAGGATTAACTGTCTTTACAGGTGCAAGCAAAATCAATCACACAGCCGGATAAGTTTGGGAAACAGACGATGGTTGGAAAGAGCAGAAGATATTTGGTCATTTTTCCAATTCACTACAAACACTAGAGCTAAGTGCTGTTATTGTAGTATTTCAGCGATGGCCTGACACCCCCCTTGTCAGTGATAGAATGAAATGAAATTTGAGCTTAGGACATCCGTTTTATGGATGTTTTCAGTCCTTCTTAAAGTAAAGGGAGCAACATTTTTTACGTTAAAGTAAAAATAAAATAATAAAATAATAAAAAAAAAACAAACCAACCAAAAAAAAAAAACCCAAAGAACCCCCAAAAAACCCAAAAACAAACCCACAGTGGGAAGGTCTCTCATATGCTCTTATCAGGGGTATTGGGCAGACTGTGACAGACTGTGGACTTGGGACCCCATATACAACTCATTTGATACAGTCTCTCTGCAATACTCATGTACTAGAAATTGGTAAATATAAGTATGTCCAGGTTATTGACCTTTGGAGACCTTTATAGATATTGCTGGCCACTTCTTCTAACATAGGCTGGCCACCTGTGTTGGAATGAGTGTGTGTTTTGGTCAGTATGAAAGCCCAAGCCTCATGTGATGTGGGGGATACAGAGCCTCTGAAGGAACGCCCGCTAAAGTCGAGCCTGACGCCTCGCACAGCGATGACGCTTCTCAGAGCTGGTTTCTTGTTCGTCTCCACAGAGTCCTTCTGCCACGTTCTGTACGTGGGATTGTGTACTGGGAGTAATCAGTGTCTGGATTTTGTGCTTCAAATATTGTAGTTGTGTGGACTGTGTTTATGGGATCTCATATGTGTGTGTGTGTGTTTCTTGAGGGCAGACGGTGTTCTGTGTTTTTTTTTTTTTGTTCTTGGGTTCATGTAAAAGTTTCTAATAGATAGTAGTGTAACATTTTGGGCAAGACAGGATTAATGCAAAAGTGTGGTTCCCGGCAGGTATTTATGGGTGCTGCTGAAGCAGGCAGGCAGCTGTAGCTGTGCAAAGCAGGGTGAGTGACATCGGAGTTATTTGATAAGAGCTCAGTTAGATAAGAAGCTGCCCTCCAGTTCGGCTCCCAGTGCTCCACCGGCGGAACGGCCAGGATGGATGCCAGAGCCAAGGAGTGAAAAAAAAAACAACAAACCAAACAAACAACAAAAAACCCTCACAAAACCAAAACCAAAACCAAACAAACAAACAAAGGCAGTTTGTAGAGACACCACAGACAAAGCATAAAGAGCAGCTGCAACACAGTGGGCGCATTGTATGAGCCTTGCTTAGCATGTTTAAAGTAACCTGGGGGTGAATCTAAGACTTGGAGGAACAGATCGGTTGAAACAAGAACTGATAACTGGAAAAGCGAGAGGGTAGTGCAACCACAAGCTGTATGAGCCGTCACCTAAGCAGCGTCAGGGTGGCAGATAAAAAAAAAAGGGGGGGGGCAATGATGTGGCAAACTCCTCATTTAACCTATCTGCTTCTCAAGAACTGATAACCTGGAGGAGGGGGCATATTTGTGTCCTCCTGCCTACAGGTCTATGGCAACTGCCTGCAAAGTTTGTCAAGCCTTGCCATGAGCTGGACAGACGAATGGAGGAACCTGATGCCTCAGATACAGGAGCAGAACATGAATACCCCACGCAGAATGAGATAGAGGAAGAGAAAAACTAATGATTGCTAAACATCATTTGGGGGCATCTGAAAAGTAACAGCTTGAATATGTGTGCTTGTAAAGCAGCTATTATTAGAGGCTTTGATTTTGTGTATAAAACCACCTGTATTTACTAGCCAGTTGCTGATAAGAAACTACACCTTGTATTGTATGGATTTGTCACTTGTAAAAGAGATGTTATAGTATGCAAATTTGTAGTAGCTGTTAGAAAATGCTAAGGCAAAAGCTAGAAATATTCTAATACAATGGTAGTGTTATAAAGCAGGTAATGGAACAAATTAAGAGGGTGAGAGAGCACCACTGGTAGGAAATTTCATTGGCTAGTTTCTCTGCTAATACAAATTTGTGTGTGCCTTGCCATAGTAACAACTTGTTATTGGATGAAGCAGGTGAAACTCTGCATTGAGAACAAGGTGCAAGGACTGAGGCTGACCAAATGCCTGCTAACACAATCAAGGGCAAGACTGGGTTGGCCTCTGTGTTTGCCACCAAGAACCTTTAGCTCCGCTGCTGGCTGCAACCCAGCAGGCATGGAGTGGTGGGGACACATGCCATACCAGACCTTGATGTGAGGATGGCCTCCCCTGTTATCAGAGAGCTATGCAGGAGAAAAAGGGACAAGCCCAGCAGCCTGTAGTTGGCATATGTTGAAAATATGATCTAGCCCAAATCCCCTGCTTAAGTAGTGTCATCTAAAATATATATAAAACAAAAAGGGGGAGATGTGGAGACCGTGTTCTCACAGGAGAATGGATAATTGGTACATAAACTCTGAATAATCCTGAAAGATACAGAAAGGCCATGAGAGGCCCAAGGAAGCTTAAGCAAGCAAGATAAGAAGCAGCTGGAATTCACTGAGTTAATGAGAACTGTGGACTGTTGCCAAGCTTTAAATGTCAAGTTCTCACACCTGTGCTTAACCAATTATATGTTAGTCACTAAGGATCTTCAAGACATGTATCCAATCATAATATGCCAAATCACTGTGTTTGTAAGCAATAGTATATAAGGAGTTAAATCTTTGTAATAAATTGGCATTTGCTGATCACATTGATCGTTCCTGCGTTGTCCGTGACTCCTGAGTCGATACTGCCCAGGACATTGTCTTTTGTATATCTCCAAGCTGGAAGACTCCACAACTTACCTGGGCAGCCTCTGCTAATGCTGTCACCTGCATGGTAAAAAAGTGTTTCCTGAGGTTCAGAGGAAACCTCCTGTGTGGTATTTATACCTATTGGTAAAATCAAGCCCTCTCCTCTGGGCTGAACAGTCCCGGCTCTCAGCCTTTCCTCACAGGAGATACTCCAATCCCTTCAGCCCTCTTAGTGGCCCTTTGCTGGACTCTGCCGTGTTTGTGCCTCTCTTGCACTGGGGAGAGCAGATCTGCATGCAGCACTCCAGGTGTAGCCTCACCACTGCTGAATAAAGGGGAAAGTAGATCCAGACAGTACTAGAGAACTGACCTACCCTTATTGTTTACCATTCAATCAACTCTCACTTGCAAACCTGAAATGCTGTTTAAATGAAAATGAACTTGTGAGTAAACCAGCAAACTTGTCTGATGTTTGCTTGCCTTGGTCAGCCTTTCTGTTAGTGATTATATGGGCTATCTTAGAAGAGGAACTCATTCCTCTTCATTTTTCCATGGATGCTACTGCAACTAAGCACATAATGATAGCCTTAAGAGAAAGGGTGTGCACAGCCATTTCCAAGGAGATGACATCCTCTTTTGATTTTTTATTTTTTTTTTAATGGGTACAAACTCAAGGAATTTACTCCTGGAGGAGGTGTGGACTACCGAAGTCCTGAGCTCCATAGTTCACACTTTTTAGTGAGGTAGGCTTTCACCTACAGCAGAACTGCAGCAGCCCAAGCCCATCAATGAGGCAAGGGTGCAAGAACAGAACAAAGCACAAAAAGGTAAAGAAGGGGACTAAATAAACATGAGCATTAATTTATTTTCCTTCTATTCACAGGCTGTGACTTGGCCCCCAGAGCAGAGACATACCCTCAGAATCTGCTCCCACCAAGGCTACTTTGGCAGGCACCTCTCAGCTCTGTTCTCCTCCTATGTTCAGGAGAAAACCAGAACTGTCAGGGAGTCAGCCAGGGACATGCAGCAGCCTCCTGAATGGAAAAGCCTGCCAATGCACATGTGGCAGATGCAACAGAAGTGGCACAGTCCTTGGCTGTAGCTTAATGCAGTGAACTGTTGCTCTGCTCCTCAAAGTTCATTTTGCCCAGCATCTGGCTCTCCAGCTCCACACTGCTCACTGGTAGCCGGAAAAAGTTCATTTCAGCTGCCAAAGCAGCCATGGCAGAGGGATCTTGGCCAAACTGTGCCTGGAGCATCATGTCCATTTTCTCCAGGCATTGTTTGAGCTTTTTGGCCTCATGCTCCCGGATGAGCCGGGCCTGTCACTTCTCTGGGGTCTCATTGGCACGTTTCAGTCTCATGGCTTCCCGGTCTCTCTGTAGCCACTGTGCCCGCTGCTCATCCATCTCCTGCATGCGCTGCAGGCGCTTGGCTTTCTGATTCCACATATGTCTTGCTTCCCATTCTTCAGGTGTCTCATTGTCCCGTCGGCTCTTCTTGGCCATGCGCTCACGCTCCAGCTGCTGCTGCAGTGCTTTCAGAGGCTCGTTCTGCCGTCGGAGTGCCCACTTCCGCATGCCAGGTGCCTGTGCCTCCAGCAACTTGCGGTAAGCCACACGGTTGTTGCACACCAAGAGAATGGCTGCAGGGTACACAGGGAGGTGAAAGGCAATGTCTTTCCCCTCAGCACTGGAGGGGCCCTGGCTCTGTGGTGCAGGCAGCCAATCTGTGCTCAGCACCTCTGGCAGCTTCACACTAGAAAGTGGAAAAAGCAGAATCAAGACTTGGTGCTGACAGGAGCATCCCTACCTCAGACTGCCCGGGGGGGCTGCAATAAACAGTGCCCCTACTAGATCCCATGACAGAGGCCTCTGCTAAACCATTCCTGCCCACAGACACATCTGAGTATCTAAAATGAAGCAATGTCATATCTGGGGGTCGGAAGCAGGTTAGCCTGGAACAGTATCTGGGTTGGAAGAGTGTAAGAGCAGGCATTAGCTAGCAAAGTTGCTCCTTCCCATCATCTCCAGATTTCTCCTTTCAGTCCTATTCCACTGGTAAGTGGATAATCTTCCACCAGGTAGGACAAAGAACATTTTGGTTTCTGCCTGTAGTCCCGCTCTGGAAATGATAAACCCACCTGGGCAGTACAGATCTACTCCAATGGATTGATGGGAAAAGGAAACAGTTGTTCTCCAGTGACTGGAGTCCCCAGTGCTTTCTGCACACTTCTAGTTCTTCACAGAGCAAAGGAACACCCTTTTAGCAGCACAGCCCAGGGAGGTCTTAGCAGGTGATGCAGAGCTGCAGGCAGGAAGGGACTGAGGGAATCTCACTCACTGGGGGTGTTCACAACTCTCCTACAGGCCTTAGTGGATCCAGAGCCATGACTTCTGTATCATTTAAGGCAACCCACCTAGTCTTTAATGTGGATACTCTAGCCCATTCACCAGCCAAGGTGACCCTGACCTGTTGAATGTGGCATGGCTGGTGAAGCATGCTCCACACACTGCGCAGTTGGACAGCTGGTCCTCTGAGTGGATCAGGAAATGTCACCCAAGGGATCCTGGTGAGCTGAGGGCTCTGCCACATACAGGACACATGAAGCTCTTAGCGCTAACCACAGCTGCAGTGTGCTGCAAAACAACAACGAGGTTGTTAGTTATGAACTGCCCAACTCATTGCCCAGCCTGAAACATGCTCAACAGATACAGCAAGCCATTCAGATCACCCTCTTGGAACTGGGAACTATCACTAAATCTGTCTGACAGCTCCTAGACCAAGATTAAGACACTTGGGGTGTCACAGGTCAAACAGCAAGGAGGAAACCTTTCTACATCTCCACTCTGGTGCAAGAGAAACAATTAAGGCCAAAATACTTGGATCATAAGACCCTTGTTTTCAGAAATGCATCTGAGGAGCTGCTGTTGCTGGACAAAGCATGAATGGACTAAGAGTAGGAAGGATGCTGGTGAGGAAGCACTTAGATGGAGGCAGTCAGCTGGTGCAGGTAAGCGGCCAGTTCAGTTCTGCTTCATTCCTCCTTTTACAGACTGATGTGCTGTGAAGACAGCACTGACAACAAAACCTGTGAAATTCTAGTACAGATTTCCTGCAATACTGGAATCGTTTCAGAGGAAGAACAGCTGTTTTCATGGGTAAGAACTGTGATAAAGGTACAAAATAAAAAACTGAGTGATTAGGAGGAAGGTTTCTTATCTCACTGAATAATGTAAAAACTGCTTCCGTGTTTAATCTGAAGGACCTGCCTGGTCCTAGCCTGCAACTACTTGCAGAGACTGCCTTGGGCTAGAGTTGTGCTTTTGGGATCTGCAGACTGGTGCCTTGCTGATTCTTTCCCCAAGACACCCTCTGGACCCAGTTTAGCTCAGTTCTATGACTGCAAAAACCAGAACAAAGCCATCCTGTGCTTTGGGTTGTTGCTGAATTTAGGGCCTAAGGCAGGAGATATCCCACAGTTTGGAACCATCCCCTACCTGGTATACATGAATGATGAGCTGCTCTCTGCTTCCACACTCCAGCTGGCAGAGGGAGCACTGTGACAGTTCCAGCATAGGGTCAGCATTCAAACTCTTGGGCACCTACAGGGAGGAAAAGCCACTCTGGTGTAAAGCACACACTCCACTCTCCCTTAGTATCTAGTCAATACTGCTAGGCAGGCCTTGGCCAGATCAAGGGCTGTGTGCCCAGTCCTACTGGGGCTGGCTCATGTTCTTGCAGACTAAAAATTCCTTTATGCAGCCTCTGAGCAAAACTCTTGCTGTCTCCAGAACAGGCAGAGGCCTCATGGCCTCCAAGTGCATCCAGGCTCTTCCAGCACAGTGGTAGGCAAGGACTGCTCTGTAGCAGAAGGGAAGGGGAAGTCAAAGAAAGGCACCAGGACTGAAAGAAGAAGGCACACTGCACAATCATCTTGGACAGCCAGGAGAACCATAGTTCGTGCAGGCTATTTCCTGCTCCTAGCAACCCAAGAGCTCTTCATACCCTTTCCTCCTGTCAGGAGGTGTTTAGAGAAGGTGGGAGGGAGAAAAAGACAAGAAATAACAATGGGGAGAGAAGGTGTTTAGATAGTACCCTTCTCTCTCCCTGAGAGGCCAAAGTGAGTGCAGCACCAGTACACACTTGCCTCATTTCCTCTCATCAGTGGGGCTCCAGCTACAGGTTGTTCAGCATTCTCTAATTCTTTCTTCACTTTCACCTTTGAGCCATCCTCCTCAGATGTATGGGAAGAAATTGCATCCCGGGTGATTTTCTCATCATCACTGCCACCTAGAACATGCAGAACAGTAATTCCAAGTGTCAGGACCCTGAGAACACTCCCAAGCCTTAGCTGTTCTGACCAGCATCACCCAGAGCCTCTACTCACCCCCTCAGACCAGGGGCTCCATTTAAACTCAGGCTGACACACTTCAGTCCCTGAAATGCTCTGTAGAGTCCCTGGACCTGGCCTGTTAGCCTGCCTTGCTTGACAGTCACTTGGACTGTCAGCTGGACCTCCTTCTATTACCACCCTGCTCTGCTAAACTGGGACTGCATTCTGGTGGTGAGGTCATTACCCAGTCTGGGGGGTGGTGGTTCTAGGCTCTAGGATTGCATTTCCTTAGGGAGCAGCCCTGCTTTTGCTGTTTGTTGACAATCCTGCATGGGAGCCAAGGGCTAACTCAGAGGAGACAGGTAAGACAGCCCTCAGAGGATCACTACAAGCTGCACAGCACCTAGCCCCATGTCACAGTCTCCGCAGTCTGCTACCTTGCCATTATTGGAAGGGGCAGAACTCACTGCTGCTGGAGTCAGGGTCTTGCAGCAGATGAATTGCTGGCCCCTGGTCCCCAAGAGCTCCAGGAAAGTTGTTTTTCATTATGGTTTGGCAGGTTTGCTCCTCCAGCCCTGCAAATACTTGCTCCCCTGGCAGCCACAAGGACAGAGTCAGACTGATGTCGCTGCATTGCTTTCACCACCAATGCTTGCCAAAAACAGAATAATCATGGGGCTGCTCACCTGCACTGTGCAGAACCTCTGAAGTCACCTCTCAGAAATCATTTAAGCAACTTCTCTGCTTGCCTGCCCTATGGAACACCAGCCTCTTGTACCTGGCTGAGGTGAGTCCAGCCCCTGTGTGTAGAAGTCTCGCTAGTAGAAATGTCCAGCATTGGGCTGCTTTCTGCATATACTTTATATGCTACTCCAGCCACAAAAAAAAACAACTGTGAGATCCCATCTATCTGCTGTATGTAGCCAGGTGACTTTCTCTGCTACCAGGCTATCTGCCAATAGAGCTATAGTACAGCTCTGGGTGGGAGGGAAAGCCACTGAGGGATGATGACAGCATACCAGATCAGGCACAGCGCTATATGGCTCCTGGAAATCATTAAGTCCTATTCCTTGCTATAAAACAACTTAGACAAAACCAGTATCTCCCTGAGTGCCTGGCACCTCACCTGCCTTCCATAGTGCTACCAAAACCAGGGCTTGTCTTTGGCATGCTCTATCACCACCATCTGTCCCAGGAGGACTGAGGACACGCTGCCCTCCTGTGGAGAGTGTTCTCACAGGAGAATGGATAATTGGTACATAAACTGAATAATCCTGAAAGATACAGCAAGGCTGTGAGAGGCCCGAGGAAGCTTAAGCAAGCAAGCTAAGAAGCTGGAATTCACCGAGTTAATGAGAACTGTGGACTTTCGAGGTCAAGTTCTCACACCTGTGCTTAACCAATCATGTGTTAGTCACTAAGGGTCTTCAGGACATGTATCCAATCATAATATGCCAAATCACTGTAAGTGCATGTAAGAAATGGTATATAAGGAGTTAAAGCTTTGTAATAAATTGGCATTCACTGATCACATTGATCGTTCCTGGGTTGTCTGTGACTCCTGTGTCGACAGCCCTCCAAGAAGGCATTTGTGCTCAGAGCTGGTGTTCTGCTTACATGATGGATAACTTACTTCACTACCTTGTCTTGCCCAGGAATGGCTCTGGCTAAAATAAATCTCAGTGACATTTCAATGCTCAAAACAGAAAACTAAGGGAATGAACCCAGAAAGCTGAGATACTGGATTAGGACAGCTTACAGTCTGTTGAAAAACACTGATCACTACTACCTCAACTCAATAGGAGATGGCAAATGAATTGAAAGAAGCAACTATTTGTGCCTCTCTGAAAGAAAACTTCTTACAGCAATCTGTTCAAGGAGAACTTTTGGTTCCAAAGAATAACAATTAAAGGCAACCATTAATTTTCATATTTAATCAAACAAATGTTTTTGTTCCAGGTTTTACCTCTCAGTGGATGAGCTGGGAGTACTTGGGGCAAGGTGCTGAAATTCCCAGTGGGGCAGCTTTGGGGTTAAATCTATCAACCGATGCATAAGTTCTCAAAAACCATTCAAAGCATAAACGCAAAAATGATAAGGAAGACAGTGCATTTTTCACATAAAACCAAAGCAAAAACATAACTTTCAGAATAAAATTGTGCCTTTTAGTACAGGGCCACAACTGGCAACAGCATAACCTGGGAACTGAATTCTTGAGCCAGGGAGAGAGCACCAGTCCTGTTACAAGGACAGATACATTCCCATATGCTAAGTTGTTTCAGCCAGCTTTGCCCCATGTTCATACGCTGCCTTCTGGTGCTTACCTTGCAATTTCCAGCAGTGCTTTAAAAAGCAGTAATTTAAGGGAGATTTCAAAGACCTACAGAAGTTTCATGGAGACCGTGGGAGAAGAGTTTTAGTTCCCAACATTCTCATGGAGGTTTCCAAAAGCATTTGAAAGCATTTATCATTCTGTTTCAGAAATGCAAGAAAGGTTTCTGTGGAGATAAGAACACAATCCACACAGGCTGGAGAGAGATGATGAGGAGCACCCAGAGACTATTTGTCACCAAAAGCAGCAGGTACTATCATGATTGCTGTGACACATGTACTCCCATCAGAAGCCACTCCAGCACTGAATGGTTTTCATAGCCTGGAGCGCTGCTTTTAGTTCTGGACCACAACCTCACATTGGTGGGACCAAAATACAGACTGCATGAACAGCAGACACTACAGAATTAGTGCTTCTCCAAGAAGCAGATATGCACCAACCACCAGGATAAAAGTTAATAAGCAGACTAAAAAAGCATTGCAAGACAAAGGAAAGTATGATGAAACCTGCCCAATACAGGACAGATGTAAATCTATGGTGGGAGATATGCTACCTGTGACAATTACAAAACAGGATTCCCAAACACCACTACAAGTCCTAGTGGAAGTAGTTAAGTACTTGTTTTCTTCCCCTTTTCCCCTTCCAGGTGGCTTATGTTTCCACTGAGCAGCAGCCTAGAGCCTAATAGCAGCATGTTCCTGCTCAGATATGCAGACAGTCTGCAAGATTTTAAATACTGTAATCTTTATAAGGTGGCTGAGGAAACTCCTCCTGTCAGTAACCCTAGCATCAATCACAACTGAGAGTGATCATGTCTGCTAGTGGCCTTTCTATACAACATACCCAAAGCCAAGTTAGAATTGATTCATCACAGTACAGAGAACTACCAGCTCACAGCCAGAAATGCAAACTGCTAACCAAACCAGTGCTGTTAGCAGATGACATCTTGTGCATTCTCCACTAGCCTGTATCTAAAAAAGCATCACGTGATTGGGAAAAAATAAACTTTTAAAAATGCCATCTTTAGCTTATACAGAATTTATCATGTATGAAACTAATATTGTTTCCAAAAAAAATAAGGAAGACTGTCCCTTTCACCTACTGATGGACTAAGTCCTACTTTGATGAAGCTTTAGCACTTTAATGTTTGATAGGCTACACTTGTTTCTGCACACACGTGCTCACACAGACACAACCCCACCCCACTTTGAATACACTTCCATTCATTTGGAAAGGGAGTAAGGCAGGTGACAGCTGTAGGATCACTTCTATCAGTAAAGGATATTATGTTGAATAGTGAATTCACAGGCTCTTCTCCAGAAGTTTCTTTATTAAACACAAAAAGGGCTGCAGGCTGACCACAACACCAAAACAGGCATACTACAAAAGCAAACAAACAAAAAAAAACAACCCACACAACCCAACAACGCCCACCAAATACCCCCAAAAAACACCAAAACAAAAAATACCAAAACAAACCAAAATAAAACCACACCAAAACAAGTCACTGTATTTGTTTTACAAACAGATAGAGACATAGGACAATGAAAGATCATACATATGCCTCTGCTTTGCATTCCAGTTCTCCTCTCCATACTCCTGTAAATGAGTGGGATGCCAGGTGAGCAGCTGTGGGGGTAGGGGTCAACCCCATGGAACTGTGCAACAGGGGCAGTTATGACTGCTAGGATCTGCCACAGTATCAACTTGGTAGCCAGAAATATTTTTCCTCAGCCTTTCCCTTCTTGAACTATATGAATGCAGGCAAACAACCCCCACCCCAAAACTCACACACACACAAAAAAACAACCAAAAAACACCCACCCCAAAATACAACCAAAAACCAAACAAAAAAAAAAAAAAAAAGAAACTGCATCATTCCCCATTCCCCTCTCTTCCTTCCTAAACAGAAATGACTCTCAGATGAGCCACTTTATTCCCTCCTTGTACATCAATTTAAAGTCCCCATTCATGTAGGTCTTCTGTGTTCCTTTCCTGGACCTGAAATTTGTAAGTCTTTACACCACTGTGGATCTAATCCACCTTCCCCATCACTATTCTGGGTTGTCCACACTGCTGTAGTGGTTACTGAAATGAAAAACAACACAATTGAGTTAACAACAACAGCCCACAGAGCCCTTTGAGAACTAAGGATTTTGACACAATTAACATTTCTGCTTGGTTTTGAATCCTGGGTGCTATGTCTTGCAAGATACTTGCAAAGGGTACAAGCAATAGAAAGAAAAATAGCCCATGGGACAGCAGGGAGAGAAATAAAAGCACACACTAAAATCTGCAGCAAGTTTTTGGCAAGCAGAAGAGCAGCGATTAGCCCCTAACCGATGGGGCTTGAACAAAAGATTAGATGAACTGCTTAGAGAGATTTTATACTTTAGGACTCTGGAGGAAAATAAAGATCAAATTGACTCAATTAAGATATTTCTACAGTTTCCTGGGTTCAGCTGTATCTCCTTCTTCGTAGCTGGTGCAGTGCTGTGTTTTCAGCTTTAGCCTGAGAACAATGCTGATAACACATTGATGTTTTAGTTGTTGCTAAGTAATGTTTACCCCGATCAAGGACTTGTCTCTCATGCTCTGCCAGTGAAGAGGGGCACAAGAAGCTGGGAGGAAGCAGAGACAGGACACCTGACCCAAACTAGCCAAAGGGGTATTCCATACCACAGCACACCACACCCAGTATAGAAATGGGGGAGGGTGTTACCTGGAAGGCCCAGATCACTGCTTGGGTTGGGCTGGGTATTGGTTGGTGGGTGGTCACCTTGTTATTTCCCTTATCATTATTATTAGCATCCCTCCCAGAGTGGGGATGAAAGGGGGGGAGTGAGCAAGTGGCTGTGTGGTTCTGAGTTACCGGCTGGGCTTAAACCATGACACACAAGAACAATTAACTGCATTGTAGTTTTCAGTTCAACATGGAATGGGCAATGCGCTAAGTTTATTCCAGTATTACCATTTTCCCAGGTGTGTTTTTCATGCACCATGTGAGAAAACAAAATTAAATTATTAAGAACCAATTACGTGCTGCAGCCCTGCCAAAGGGGAAATTACTACAATTAGCACTGTAGAAGGACTGGCCACTATGCACAAAGAGACTTTTGTGATAATTTTTATCATTGTTTCTGTATTCTTTTGAATTTCCTTACACATCAACTTCCATTTAAAACTATTTTGTAACCACGTGACTTCCCAGCCAATCTGCATGCCAAACAGAACAATTCTGTGCTAAGTGAGGACAGCAAACCATGCTGTTGTGAGAACAAGATTAAATGGGGGCCATGCCAAACTTGGAAAATAACCCTGGAAAGAGGTAGCACCAAGCAAGCCAGGAGAGATCTGCAGCTGTTGTTTGCCCTAGTGAATCCACGAAAGAAGATAACATGGAGCAGTCATGCAAGAAAGTAGGCACCATCCTCCCACACATTTGTCCAGTTAGATATTTACGGTAGTAAGAGGGGCGGCATTCCGAGGAGGAGGCTCAATGTTAATAATTTCCAAATAGCTGCAGTGAGGGACAGCTTTCAGGCTAACCTTCAAACTAGGCTTGAAGACCAACTTATAGATTCTTCTCCTGAAGCGCTTTGGCAACATATTAAAAATAGCATCCTGCAGTCCTCTGTAGAATCCATTGGGTTCTCCTCAAAGAAAAAACAAAGACTGGTTTGACGATAGCAACCAGCAGGTCCAGGAATTGCTGACAAAAAAGAGATCTGCTCATCAATCACACCTCGCTCAGCCACTCTGCCATGTAAGAAAAACAGCCTTTCGTCTTGCATGCAGCAAACTCCAACAGAAACTTAGAGACATCCAGAACAAGTGGTGGGTCAACCTAGCAGAAAAGACTCAACTATGTGCAGATTTGGGTGACCACAGAGGATTCTATGAGGCTCTGAAGGCAGTGTATGGACCCACATTTCAGGTTCAAAGCCCCTTACTTAGTGCAGATGGCCAAACGCTTCTTACAGATAAAATCTCCATCCTGAATTGTTGGTCTGAACATTTTCAAACCCTCTTTAGTGCTAATCGTGTAGTCCAAGGCGAAGGAATCCAGCACATTCTGCAACATCCGGTGAAAAACGAATTGGATTTAGCCCCTACCATGGGAGAGACTCTTAAGGCCATACAGCAGGTGAAAACTGGCAAGGCAGCTGGGGTTGACGGAGTCCCACCTGAAATATGGAAGCATGGAGGCCAAGCACTTCATGCTAAATTTCATGAGCTAGTTGTGTGCTGTTGGGAACAAGGCAAAATACCGTCAGACTTTCGTGATGCAATCATCATCACTCTGTATAAGAAAAAAGGTGTCAAGTCAGACTGCTCAAGCTACCGTGGTATAACTCTGCTCTCCATTGCTGGAAAAATTCTTGCAAGAATACTATTAAACAGACTAGTACCTGCTATCACAGAAGAACTTCTACCTGAAAGTCAGTGTGGTTTTAGAGCTAATAGAAGTACCACAGACATGGTATTTGTTCTCAGACAACTGCAAGAAAAGTGTAGAGAACAGAATAAGGGGTTATATGTAACTTTCATTGACCTCACCAAAGCTTTTGACACTGTGAGCAGAAAAGGCCTGTGGCTGATCTTGGAACGATTAGGTTGTCCCCCCAAGTTCCTCAAAATGCTTATTCTGTTACATGAGGATCAGCAAGGCCAAGTCAGGGCCTTGCACTCTCTGAGCCTTTCCCAATAACCAATGGTGTGAAACAAGGTTGCGTTCTCGCACCGACCTTATTCACAATCTTCTTCAGCATGATGCTCCAAAGGGCTACAGCAGACCTCGACGAACAAGACGGCATTTATATTCGATATCTTACCGATGGTAGACTATTCAATCTAAGGCGACTGAAGGCCCACACTTAGACCCTAAACCATCTTGTCCGGGAACTGCTTTTTGCTGATGATGCCGCCCTTGTTGCCCACACAGAAGCAGCTCTGCAGCGTTTAACATCTTGCTTTGCGGAGGCGGCTGAGGTTTTTGGGCTGGAAGTCAGCTTGAAGAAGACAGTAGTCCTCTACCAACATGCACCGCAAGAAGATTATCGCCATCCCCACATTACCATTGGAGAGTCAGAGCTTAAGACAGTTCAGCAGTTCAGCTATCTGAGAAGCATAATTTCCTCGGATGCCACAATCGACAAAGAGATAGACTCTCTTTCTTGTAGCCTTTTATGAGGAAATAACACGGTGGATGGATGATGGTAGAGCGGTGGATGTGGTCTACCTTGACTTCAGCAAAGCGTTTGACACGGTCTCCCACAGCATCCTTGTGGCTAAATTGAGGAAGTGTGGTCTGGATGATCGGGTAGTGAGGTGGACTGTGAACTGGCTGAAGGAGAGAAGCCAGAGAGTTGTAGTCTATGGGGCAGAGTCTAGTTGGAGGCCTGTATCTAGTGGAGTGCCTCAAGGGTCGGTACTGGGACCAGTATTATTTAATATATTCATCAACGATTTAGATGAGGGAATTGAGTGTACTATCAGCAAGTTTGCTGATGACACTAAGCTGGGAGGGGTGGCCGACACGCCAGAAGGCTGTGCTGCCATCCAGAGGGACCTGGACAGGCTGGAGAGCTGGGCGGGGAATAACTTGATGAAATATAACAAGGGAAAGTGTAGAGTCCTGCATCTGGGCAGGAACAACCCCAGGTTCCAGTATAGGCTGGGGAACGACCTGTTAGAGAGCAGTGTAGGGGAGAGCGACCTGGGGGTCCTGGTGGACGACAGGGTGACCATGAGCCGACACTGTGCCCTTGTGGCCAAGAAGGCCAATGGCATCCTGGGTTCTATTAGAAGGGGGGTGGTTAGTAGGTCGAGAGAGGTCCTCCTTCCCCTCTACTCTGCCCTGGTGAGATCTCATCTGGAATATTGTGTCCAGTTCTGGGCCCCTCAGTTTAAAAAGGACAGGGACCTGCTGGAGAGAGTCCAGCGCAGGGCAACTAAGATGATTAAGGGAGTGGAGCATCTCCCTTATGAGGAAAGACTGAGGGAGCTGGGTCTCTATAGTTTGGAGAAGAGGAGATTGAGGGGTGACCTTATTAGTGTATATAAATATATAAAGGGGGAGTGTCACGAGGATGGAGCCAGGCTCTTCTCAGTGGCAAACAATGAAAGGACAAGGGGAAATGGGTACAAATTGGAGCACAAGAGGTTCCACTTAAACCTGAGAAGAAACTTCTTCTCAGTGAGGGTGACGGAACACTGGAACAGGCTGCCCAGGGAGGTTGTGGAATCTCCTTGTTTGGAGACATTCCAAACCCGCCTGGACACGTTCCTGTGTAACCTTATCTAGGTGTTCCTGCTCCGGCAGGGGGATTGGACTAGATGATCTTTTGAGGTCCCTTCCAATCTCTAACATACTGTGATACTGTGATACTGTGATAGACAACAGAATAGCAAAGGCATATAGAGCCTTCAGAAAACTCCATAAAAGAGTCTGGTGCAATAAACACCTGAAGAAAAGTACAAAGATCAGTGTCCATAGAGCCATTGTATTGTCTACTCTTTTATATGGGTCTGAATCATGGGTCATCTACCGTCAGCACCTGTGACTCCTTGAACGCTTTCATCAGCGCTGCCTCCGTACAATTCTAAACATCCATTGGACTGACTATGTGTCTAATGTCACTGTCCTCAAAAAGGCAGGGGTCACCAGCATCAAGGCCATATTGCTGAAATTGCAGCTGCGCTGGGCAGGGCACGTCTCTAGAATGAAGGATCACCGCCTCCCCAAGATCATGTTTTATGGTGAACTTGCCACCGGTAGCCGCAAGAGAGGTGCCCCAAAGAAGAGATATAAGGACTCCCTGAAACAATACCTTAGCCTTGGCCATATTGACTACCATCAGTGGTCCACCTTGGCCTCCAATCGGGAGACTTGGAGGCACACCATACATAATGCCGCTGACTCCTTTGAGAGCTCACGAAGAACTAGTCTCGAGGAGAAAAGACAACGCAGGAAGAATCGCGTCCCACCTGTTCCACCCAAGGAGACCTTCTGCTGTGCTTTTTGTAGCTGGATTTGCCTATCCCACATTGGCCTTCTTAGTCATCAGCGTGCTTTTAGTAAGCGTGGGTAAAGCCCTTCCCAAATCTTCGTTCGCAAAGTCAAGCTATGATGATGACGATGATGATGATTTATGCAAATCCAAAAGCACTTCCCCAGCCCCATAACCTGCCAGATCAGACCCCAGCTGCAGACAGCTGCACAAAAAGCTGCATAGCTGCTGTCCCTTTTACTCTTCTCCTTCCAACCACTTCGGTCCCTGTGAAGAAGTCTCAGTAACATGTGCTATGTCTTAGCCTGATTCCTCATTCTGCTGGCTCACCCAGTTCCTGGAGCTGATGCTCTTTCCAATTTTCCTCATCAGTGCACTGTATGGTATTTCTGGGCCCTCCAGATACACAGCAGGCTAGGTAGTCAGAGAAGTCCCAACAATTTGGGGGCATTCATTGTAAGACAGACAAGATTTTCCATCCCAAAGCAGAGACATCACCATGTCTCTTGTACGTTTCTTGTATTTTTCAGTCCCTTTATTTTCTTGTGATCCTACCTGCTGCTTCTGATAGGTCCTGTTGAATAGTTGCTCTGTAGCAACGTACTGTGTGAGAGAAACAATGTTTTTGCATAATTGGGTATGGGGATTTGCAATATTAGGGCTTTACAATATTAGAGCTTTAAGATCAATATTAAGGTTTTTCAATATTAAAATTTTTCAATACTAGGGCTAAGTTACTAAAGGTAAACAAAGGGTTTGAGATAGCATAACTTAGACACATTCTGTGGTTAAAGACAATATCATCTCTGGATGAAAGATACACTCTGTAGTCAAAAAGAATACTATCTTTGTACAACCTATGAAACTAAGCAGTTGCAGGCTGGTTAAACAGTAAGTTGGGGTACCACATGCCTGCCAGAGAGTTATGAAATTGAACCATAAAAGGAGATAAATAAATAAGAGGAAGGGGCGTACAAAATCGAGTAAGGGGAGATGTAACCAGAGGCGGGACAGTTAGCATGTAGTTTATATGCGTCAGATAGGCTGTTTTAGTGTGAGGTGTCCCTGCCTATGGCAGGGGGGTAGGAACTAGATGATCTTAAGGTCCTTTCCAACCCTAACTATTCTACGATTCTATAATTCTAAACCTTAGAGTACCCAACCAATGGGGAAACAAGGGAAGGAACCTGCAGATGGGATAGGAAATATAAATCAAAGTTCTGCTTTTGCTGGGTGTGCCTACTTGCTAGGACACCCATTTTTGCAAAAACGTTAATAAATAGCTGCTTCACTGCCATGTCTACTCTGAGCTTAAGTTTTTATCTAGACCATTTCTCACATACTGCATGTAAAGGAGATGAACAGGTCCCAGAACTCCTCTCTATGGCATACCAGATGCCAACCTCAACATCATGCCTACTGGTAACATGTTTGTCAGATAGCTTCCCCCAAGACCAAAACTGGAGATACAATCACTTCCATTGCAGATAAAAAAAGCTGCTGTCCACTGCGAAAATAATGCACAACTGAACTTTATAATATGTATAGCTTTGTATATAATAGTACAAGCTTCTGAAGAACATCACCCTTATGCAATGGAGTGCAGAAAACACCCCACATAAACACCATGGAAAGTTTACCTGCACCATTAGAACTTGATACCCTTGGTTTCCATATCTGAGAGACCATGACTCTACAGCAAGGGAGACAGTGAAAGTACATGCCTTATTTAAATCTGATCTAAATGGCAGGAGCAGTATCTGGGCACTCTCAGAAGCAAAAGCATATGGACACAAGATGTATTACTGGCATCACAGGACAAATCAAATTTCTCCAAGGAAGACAATTCCAAAGTCATTAAAATACTATCTTGCAAATCAAAGCTATACTCTGCCAATTGTGCAACCCAGCACCTAGAAGCAGGAATTGCAAACCACAAGTCAGTGCAGATGCAGAAAGCTACACCTGAAGACTCTTAGCTGGCCACCAAGACAAGCTTTGTCAGCTCTCCCATGCCTGGCTCTAGCAGCCAATGGGACTTTCAAGTCCCAGCAGAGATATTTCTCACCAGTACATTCACTGAATGTAAAGCGTTAGGCTATATCCCAGTGTATTTTCCCCTAGTACAGAGAACAGCATGCATAGATTCCTGTTGCCATACCCATACAGAAAGGCAGCAGAGACATGCAAACCAGCAGCATCAGCAAAGTGAGGCAGTGTTAGAACTACAGCATTCAGCTCTACGTCCCATACTCCTAACAGCTACTACAGCTTAGAAATACCTAGGGCCCTGTCATCAGCCTTACTTTCACAGATCTACAGAGGCAGGAATTTATTTTCCTCCTTAAAACTCAAATTCTAATCATGTCTCCAGCCACAAAGCTGGATATGAACAAGGGCATACCTTCAGTCCCCCCAGGTTGCAATCAGTCAAAAGCCATATATAGGCAGTTTCCCCTTTGCAGCTAAACATCCATATGCATATCCAGCTCCACTAACACCTTGATGTATCCTGTCCACAAGATGTGCTGCTGTACAGCATCTTCAACGCTTTCATGACAAGTGCAAGGTCCTACACCTGGGTCGGAGCAATCCCAGGCACAGCTACAGGTTGGGGAGAGAAGAGATTCAGAGCAGCCCTGCGGAGAAGGACTTGGGGTGTTGATCGATGAGAAAATGAACATGAGCCAGCAGTGTGTGCTTGCAACACAGAAAGCCAACCGTATCCTGGGCTGCATCAAAAGGAAAGTGACCAGCAGATCACCAGGAGGTGATCCTGCCCCTCTACTCTGCTCTTGTGAGACCTCACCTGGAGTACTGTGTACAGTTCTGGTATTTTTAACATCCTCAACATAAAAAGAACATGGAACTGTTGGAACAAGTCCAGAGGAGAGACATGAGGATGATCAGGGGACTGGAGCACCTCCCGTATGAAGACAGGCTGAGAAAGTTGGGGCTCTTCAGCCCGGAGAAGAGAAGGCTGCGTGGAGACCTCATAGCAGCCTTCCAGTATGTGAAGGGGGCCTATAAGGATGCTGGGGAGGGACTCTTCATTAGGGACTGTAGTGACAGGACAAGGGGTAATGGGTTAAAACTTAAACAGGGGAAGTTTAGATTGGATATAAGGAGGAAATTCTTTCCTGTTAGGGTGGTGAGGCACTGGAAGGGGTTGCCCAGGGAGGTTATGAATGCTCCATCGCTGGCAGTGTTCAAGGCCAGGTTGGACGAAGCCTTGGGTGACATGGTTTAGCATGAGGCGTCCCTGCCCATGGCAGGGGGGTTGGAACTAGATGATCCTTTCCAACCCTAACTATCCTATGATTCTATGACTCACTGCCAAACAAATGCCAGCGTCTTGGCAGTGCTGTAGAAACAGAGATCTGTCCCATCAGCTCAGCTCAAGTACCATCTGACAGATAGCACTGTAATGAATGAGAACCTAGCTGGGAGTTGATTCCTTCTCATCACTGAGAACCATAACAAAGGATGTTGTTTGCCACAGTGTATTCAGCAGAGTATATATGTTTGTGTTCATCACGACTGTTTGCTAGAAAGAGGCAGGAAAACATCGGTGTGCAGCTGTTCTAAGACCTTCATACTTGGCTGCACTAGGGCATCCGGCCAATGCTTTCAGAGTGGACAACAATGAGACCATGAGAAACTGCACGGTCCCACCAGTAACTGATTAGAGATCTGGCATAAAGCCAGTTGTTTTGATAAGGGTATAAAAGTGGGACCCTCTTGTGGCCATGAGAGAAGCCTCACCTATGGGTGGACGCACCACATATGAATTTTTCCCAATTACCTGAGACTCCTGGCTTCAGCTGCAACAGGGCTTCCCAGCTGGAAGTGTGGGTCTAGATGATGATTCAGTGGTAACTGGTAATGTATGTCTTCTTAATCTCTGTTATTTCTACACAGTAATGATCTAATGCATTGCTAACTTTCTTTGGTATTTACTTATATACCTATATCTCTGATTTGCCTTAGTGTACTTATTCACTATTCATATATATATATAGAGAGATATTTACCTAATTCACATTAGCATGCTTGCTTTTAGTGTGCTTGTTTAATAAATTCTGCATATTACACAGCTAGTGTGTGGTCACTTTGTGGCATACCCTGTCTGTCAGCAGAGCATTTATTTGTCCAGTAAGTTACTTGGCCACTGCATGGCTTTACTTACATTATCTGGAAGGAAACTGAGGTAGAGTAAGCTTAAGTAACATGTCCAAGGCCAATTAGTTGAGTCTGTGGTAGGGCAAAGATCAGAACCCAGGAATTCCTGGCTTTCAGCCACACAGTCAAACCACCTTGGCCTAGAACTTTATTTGCTAGCCAAGGCAGGCCAGAGCCCTGAAGTCACATTTCTTAGTATACTAATTTGCACCTGTGACAGTGTGAATGCAGCAAAGCACAGCTACAGGCCCTGCACGTACATACCTACCTTTACAGCATTAGTCATTTTTCAAGTCTATCTCCGCCATGCCAGGACACAGCCAGCTCCCCTGATGAACAAAGATTAGTTTCTCATCTTACAGTCCCTGTGACAAAACGTGAATAACCACCATCCCCCTACAAACTGTACGTTGTCATCATTCCCCTCCTTCCTGTCTCATCCCACAACAATCCAGCTGGGGCAAGGATCCCACAATGCTGCATAACATAATACTCACCGTGAACTTTGTTAGGAGTGGTTTGTTTCTGACGGGACATGTTTCCCTGATCTGGGAGCACAGGGTGTTCCTTCCCTCAGCAGAGGGTTCACCTGAGAAGAGCCTGTCACACATACCACTAGAACCTTCTGAGCCTCTGGCCAAACGCAGCTGGCTGTCTCAGGGTCATTCCCCACCCTTCTGCCTCCAGGTCTCGTTCTGCATCACCACAGCTATATTCAGTGCCAGCATCCAACACAATCCACAGGCATTTCACAAACCGCCATATATGGGCATTCCCACTCAGTTCTCAAGCAAAGTTACAACCAATCCTGTCCCCAGCATACAAAAAGCTAAGAGTATCCCACTTCATGGGTCATCTACCGTCATCACCTGCGACTCCTGGAACGCTTTCATCAGCGCTGCCTCCGTACAATTCTAAACATCCATTGGACTGACTATGTGTCTAATGTCACTGTCCTCGAACAGGCAGGGGTCACCAGCATCGAGGCCACATTGCTGAAACTGCAGCTGCGCTGGGCAGGGCACGTCTCTAGAATGAAGGATCACCGCCTCCCCAAGATCGTGTTTTACGGTGAACTTGCCACCGGTAGCCGCAAGAGAGGTGCCCCAATGAAGAGATACAAGGACTCCCTGAAACAATACCTTAGCCTTGGCCATATTGACTACCATCAGTGGTCCACCTTGGCCTCCAATCGGGAGACTTGGAGGCACACCATACATAATGCCGCTGACTCCTTTGAGAGCTCACGAAGAACTAGTCTCGAGGAGAAAAGACAACGCAGGAAGAATCGTGTCCCACCTGTTCCACCCAAGGAGACCTTCTGCTGTGCTTTTTGTAGCCGGATTTGCCTATCCCACATTGGCCTTCTTAGTCACCAGCGCGCTTGTAGTAAGCGTGGGTAAATGCCCTTCCCAAATCTTCGTTCGCGAAGTCAAGCCATGATGATGATGATGATGATCCCACTTCAAGAGCAACTGCAATTTTAGTACAAACACCCTTCTCCCTTCCTGCTCATCCCCACAGCCAACAGGGCAGAAGCCAGATCAAACCTGCAGACCCTGCCCTACCCAGAGAGAGACTGAGGGGAAACAACCCCCACTGTGCCTGAAAGGCAAACAAGGGAGCCAGCTGTCCTGCAGTCACAGCTTCATACACAGCAGCAGCAGCTGACAGGATGCAGTGGCCAGCCCAGAAACAGGTCTCATCCTGATAGCGGAATAGACTCCACAACTTCGTTAAAGTTGTAAAGTAGGTATGCTTTATTCAGCTGAAGACGCACGGGGGATTGATCCTCCAAAAGGCATGCGTGCGTCAGTGTTGTTTCCCTCTACATTTATCCTCTAAAGTTACAAGGTTGCACAATACGCCTATACATATTCATATTCTATCCCCGCTTCGTATTATAATGACCTAGAAAGTCCTCTGCGCCTGCGCAGTGCCCCCTCTGGTCATGGGCAGGGGTCTCAAGATGAAGTAAATGAGTCTTCCTCTTGTGGGTAGGGGTCTTCAAGATGAAGTAAATGAGTCTTCCTCTTCTTGAACTTGTCACCTTTTAGTCTTCACACATATGGTCTTAGGGTTTGTCGGTGCCCCAGCCATAAACCATCTGCTTCTTCCCATATCCGGCGTCTGCTTTACCTTATCAATAGCTACTTATCATTATAATCAGGTGTCTGCTTATCAATAGGACCAGGTGTCTGCTTTTGCTTATCAATAGGACTTGGTGTCTTTGTTCTGCTTAGTAAGCACTTACAACAGACAACACCTTGTCTAGGCAAGTAAATTCCTCTAACTCAAGTAAATTCCTCTAACGCAAGCAAATTCCTCTAACCCCCCTGTACAACCCCCCTGTACATTGGTCAACCCTCTGCATCAATCCAAAACATACGGCCCTCAGGGGGCCTGACCTCACCATCCCTGCAGAGAGGCACAGGGAGAGCATGAACACGGGACTGCTGCACCCTCCCTAGGCAGGCAGGGCTGGGAACAGGCAGTTAGGCACACACCCTGTGCCCTCACCTAGGGAGAGACCACCAACACCCTACCTCACATCAGGGATGCACTGCCCCTATCCCCCACAGGTGGGGACAACAGATTCTCTCAAACCTTACAAGGAGGCAAACATCCTCATCCTCAGACTGACAGAAAAAGGGATAAATCCCAGCAGCCCCCTCAGACAAACAGACAAAAGGAGGGGCTGAGCCTATTTCCCCCTAAACAGACAGAGGGATCCCATCAGCTTCCTGCCAACAGAAAGATCCAGCTGGGAAAAAAGCACTCGGGAGGCAACAGGAGGGATCCAGCCCACAGGCGGACGGATACACAGATGCCGCTCACGTAGCAGAAGGACAAACGGAAGAGCCCAGCCCAAGGATGCCGACAGACGACAGCGGGGCCATCCCGACAGCCCCGACGAATGGAATGGACTGGACTGGGCCGGGCCGGGCCGGGCCGGACTGGCCCCGCAAATAGAGGAACTAATCCTCGGGTGGACCCCGGGACCTGGCCTGCCTTACCCGGTCCTGCTGCAGATGCCGAGAGCTGCAAAGGGTCAACAGACAGACAGACAGCTGGCCAGCCAAGATGGTGGTGCAGCGCGGGGAGCCAGGCCCAGTATGTGCAGCACTGGGTCGGCGGTCAGAGACCTCACCCACACTCTGATGCCGTGTTTCATTCCCCAAAGCATCTTACCTGCTGTTCATGAGTACGTCCCAGCCCACAGCCCCCAGCCAATTTATTACAAAGCTTTAACTCCTTATATACCATTTCTCACATGTCCTGGTGTGCTACCTGGAGGAGCAGGCTGGCCACAGTGTGGCCTCTGTCCATCTTCCTTGAATGCAGTTTATGGGGCGGTAGCTGTGGGCTGTGTGTGAAGGGACATGCTAGTTTGCCTGGGGGGCTTTTCTGGGCCTTCTGTGATCACAGTGTAGTGGGGAGGCTCTCCCCACCTGCCCTGCTCAGACACAGATAAGATCTGTGGTTCTGACTGGCTCTGCAGTGAAATTGAAGGTGTAGGGGAGTGCTGGGGGTTTCTTGCAACTAAAAGCCCACTCTCCTTTCTCCTGGGTTAGTGTGCTAGGACCTAGACACAAGGACTCAACCAAGCCATGGCTGAGTGTCTTGTGTTCCAGAGGCTTGATAAAGGAAATTAAAAACAGCTTGTGGTGACTTCATGTGGTGGGGACTGTGCATGGGTATGGAGGCAGCAGCCCTTGCCAGCACAGTGATGGATCTTGGGGATATTTGCTGTAGCTGAGCTGGCCCAGAAGGCAAGGAAGGAGATTGCAGATTATCTGTCAGATGGAAAAGATGAGAGTGCCAGGATTCGTGTGGAGCATGTCATCCATGAAGATTACTTTGTGGAGGCCGTGGAGATCCTGGAACTGTACTGCAACCTGCTGCTAGCTTGCTTCAGTTTGATTCAGTCCATGAAGTAAGCTCTGGCCTAGCGAGTGTGCTGTGGGAGAGGATCCAGGCCCCTGGATTCAGGGAGGAATGCTGTTAGAGGCAAGCCTGGGGCACAGAAGGGGACCTGTGTTTGGGTGTTCTAGGGACTCCAGAGACTTTCTTCCCCAAGCAGGGAAGTTTCTGGAGCCCAGCAAGGAGGATGGGACCTTCAGGCTAAGCAGATTGGGCAGCAAAGACTAAATGCTTGGTGTGGAGATGATAGGATTGTCTTCTGTTATCTATAGGGAGCGGCACTCTGGCCTGCAGAAGCAGTAGTTGCACTGATTTGGGCTGCACCACGACTCCAGTGGAAGTGGCTGAGTTGAAAATAGTGAGTTAGGGTTGTTTAAGGGGTGTTACATGTGCAGGGTGGGTGTGATGCTGCAAGAAGCTGGTGGAAGTCTTTGGGTCTCTGTCATTAAGGCAGAGGACATGTTTTTATGGGCTCTGCAGATGGAGACCTCAGTATAGGTGTCCCTGGAGCATCAGGGATGGCTAAGACTGCTCAGCTGGTGTACTGTGTGGCAGAAATGAGAGTGATCCAGCAGATGCGCAGTGTATGGTGGTGGGAAAAACAAAAGTGTGCACATTCCCAGAGTTTCTCTCCTACTGCAGGTTGCTGACCAGCTGTAGGCCAAGTACTGCAAGAAGTATGGGAAGCTGTGCCGAGCAAACCAGATTGGGACAGTCAATGACGGAGTAATGAACTGGTGCAACAACAGTAGCCAGCTGGAACTGGCAGAAAAGACATGCTTGCTGTGGCTTTCTGCCCATTTTTCCTGTCACTAGTGGCTGATGCCTATGGGTCATGCAGGATAGGGTGGGCCATGAGACAAGGGGGCACAAAATCACAAAATGGAACATATAAAAACCTTTAGAATCAGTTTTAAGTAATATTAAGTTTGATGGCTTTGTAACAGTAGCAATGGAAAATTACTGAGGTGCATGATACATAGAAAAAAAATAGAGTACACCTAGAGAACATACTGAGAATTCTCACAAGATAAATCGTTATAGTTGGCCTAGTTTTAAGAAAAACAGTCTAGAAGAACAGGAAACAGGGATAAGGAGTATCTGGGAACTGCAGGTGTCCAGAATGGGCTATAGCTAAACTAACTGATAAGTAGGAGGATAGGAGGATTATTATGTCTCTGGTGCTAACGAACCAATTAAACTGGTATGAGCATCTACTGCGCGTGCTTCAAAGGTTACCAGAAGTGATGAAAATTGTTGGAAGAAGTAAGCGACCCTCAGAGACCACCACCACAATTCTGTACGCATGCAGGGAACTTTCTGGAAAATGATGCAATCCATATGTAGCCTCATGAATATGTATGTATGCCCAGGGACTATATAAGGATGGCTTGTATAGCAATACGGGGACAAACCTTAGGCGGAGCTATCCCCCTGTGTCTCCCGGCGCCGCAATAAAGAATACCTGCTTGTCAGCTTGAAAACTTTGTTGGCAAGTTTGTTCCTGGAGTTTTCTCCAAATTAATTTTGCACCCCAGATGGGACCCTCTCTGCTCGGCTGCAGGACCCGCTGAGGACAGGGCTCCCTAGGGCCCTCAGGAATTTTTCCCAGAGGGACTCCTCGACTCATTCGGATAGCTGCGGGAGCAGACAAGGACCATCTCATAAAAGGTATTCTTTTTTTTGTATAGTCTATAAGGTGCAGGGGGCACCTCGGTTTGGTAAATTGGTTTGGTAAGTGTACTCATGGTTTGGAAGCCTTCCGTAAATCGAGATAAGAAATCTCGTAGGTAAAGGCATATACCCGGCTGCTAGCATCCGTTTGGTATACACCCACAGGAAGCAGGGGGCTTCTTGTGGTTTGGGTCCTGCAAGACGCAGGGGGTGTCTTGTGTAAATGGTTTTGGATCTTGCTGGTATTTGATTTATTTTGTGGCTTGTTACATTAAGAATTTTAGTCTTGTGATTTTGGTATCAGTGACAGACTGTTATAACTAAGCAGGGGGCATCTTGTGATTTAGGTCCTACAAGACGCAGGGGTTGTCTTGTGGAAATGGTTTTGGGTCCAATGTGCTGTCAACAGCTCATAAGGGATTTGATTCAGTGATGCCGTCAGCGTGGGTCCCTGAATAGGTTAGTAGAATCACCCTCCCATACAGTGGGCTGTTCAGTATGGTTCCCACAGTGGGACGCAGGCAGGCTGGTCGGACACAAGGGTCTCGTCCTTCTTGGGACACTGACAGCCTGTTCAGCTATAAAGGGTTCAAGGAAACCCCCCTATTAATGTTAAAATATGGTCTGAGCCATAAGGGTTAGGAAGTATTGCTTTTGAGTCTACTGGTATTCGCCTTATTTTGTGGCTTGTTACAGTAATGATTTTGGTCTTGTGATTTTGGTACTGGTGACAGGATGTTATAACTGTTATTAACTGTTGTTTGGTTGGTTGAATTTAAGTCTCTGTCTTTGTCTCAAGTATTGTAACTGTGTGGAGTATGTCTGGGGATCCCATCTGTGTGTGTGTGTGTGAATGTGAGATTGATAATGGAAAATCAGCAGAGTGAAGAGATCTTGAAAAAGAATCCTTTTGGGTGCATTTTGGCACACTGGAAAGAACTTGGAGGGTCTCCTGGGGGCTTGGTAAATAAGAAAATATTGGTAAAATATTGTAACCAATGATGGCCTTTGTATAGTTTGGAAGACAGACTGAATGCAAAATTAATATAGCTCCGCCAGATTCCTTAATTTTGGCTTTGGAAAAGGACAGGGAAAAACTGAAAGTTAAGCTGGAGATGCTCAGCCTGTGATATTGGGGAAAGATGTTTAAAGTTAAAAAACAGTAATCAGGAAGATAGGGTGGAAAATCATGTACCACAGGTACCTCTGAGAGGAGCACCCTCTGCATCTGTCCTATCTGATATTGATAAGGAGGAAGAGATTTCTGTCACTGGCAACAAGCGGCACATTCACATTCAGAGTTAAGAAGGGGTTAATCCAGAAGTGCTGTTGCAGAGGCAGGCATCAGCAGGCCCCGCAGAGCAGGGTGAGCCGCTGTGAGAGGGGAAAAAAAAAAAGGAAAACCAAGGGGGAAAGGAGGGGACCTCGAGAAGCTCCAGTGTTTGAGCGTGGGAGGAGGGATGTCAGGCGGAGGTGGGGGAATGACTGGATGGTGCAGACTTTGGATCCATGATTATGGTGTTCTGGCAAGACCACTATATGAACTGTTGAAGGGAAACCCTCCTTCTCTGGATTGGACTGATTCAGGAGAGGAGGATTTTAGAAATTTAAAATCAGAGCTAATGACAGATCCAGCTCTGGGACTTCCAGATGTGACTAAATCTTTTTGGCTATATTCACATGAAAAACAGGGAATAGCTTTGGGGGTCCTTGTTCAGAAACTAGGACCCTACAGAATGGCAGTGGCATATTTTTCAAAACATCTGGATGAAGCGAGCAAAGGATGGCCTGGTTAACGAGAGCTCTGGAATTGGCTAAAGATAAAAGGATAAAAATTTGGACTGATTCTAAATATGTATTTAGTGTGGTCCATACATATGGTGCTATCTGGAAAGAACGTGGACTTTTGAACACAGAAGGGAAACAGATTAACCATGCTACAGAAATTCTACAATTACTGGAAGCTGATCAGCTACCTGAAGAAGCAGCTATTATGTAAAGGACATCACCAAGGTGACTCTGATCAGGAAACTGGAAATAATTTGGCTGATTTTGAAGCCAAACGAGCAGCTGAACAATTTCAAATAATTTCCTTAATCCCTGATGGCAAACTAACAATTGAAAAAACTAAACCTAGGTATTCAAAAGGGGATAGAAAATTCATTGAGGATCTCAAAGGACAGGAAAACAAAGAGGGTTGTGTTCAGATACCTGATGGGTGAATTGTAATCCCCTATAACCAGCTCTGGAAGTTAGGTCAGGAAGAACATAATAAAACTCATTGGGGTAGCAACTCCTGTATAAATATTTAGACAAACAAATTGTAGGAAGGAATCTATACACCACAGTTCAATTAGTGACAAAACAATGTCAGCTATGCCTTAAGAATAATACTAAAACTGAAAATAGAAATCAAATTGGGACAACTGGTAGAGGAAGTTATCCAGGACAGCAGTGGCAAATAGATTTTTCTGAATTACCAAGAAAAGGCGGTTCCCGATATTTGTTGGTGTTAACGGATACTTTTTCAGGCTGGCCAGAAGCATTCCCTTGTAGGATAAATAACACAAAACAAGTGATTAAAATATTATTTAATGAGATAATAAGCTCATTTTGGGGTACCAGAGGCAATTTCTTCTGACCGAGGCTCGCACTTTAGTGCAAAATTGTTACAAGAAATTAGCAAAAAATTATAAATTGATTGGCAACTACATGTTCCTTATAGGCCTCAGGCCAGTGGACAAGTAGAAAAGATGAACCATCTGATTAAACAACAAATTAGTAAAATATGTCACGAAATGAATTTATATTGGTACCAAGGTTTACCACTGGCTCTATTAAGAATTCGAACTAAACCTCGGTCGAAAGAAGAGGTTAGCCCATTTGAAATTTTGTATGGAAGACCATATCAGTCCCAGTTTAAAGGAGAAAGTCTTCAGGAAGTGGGGGAAGACTATCTCCAATAGTCTCTGATCAATTTGGAAAAACTATTGGAGGAGATAAATAAGAGAATAATAGGGACAAGAGCAAGAGGTTTGGATTATCTGATTCACCCTTTCAGATCTGGAGGCTGGGTTTATGTTAAGAATTTTTCAGGAGATCCTCTACAGGAGAAGTGGAGCGGACCGTACCAGATATTACTGACCACCTTTAAAGTAGTGAAGATAAAGAAACAACCTGCTTGGATACATTATTCAAGAATAAAGAAAGCACCAAAACCAGAGAAGACATGGCGGATCGAACCTTCAGGACCCTTGCGTATGAAATTGCATCGGTCATAAATTGGACTCATATGATAACTGGCGCACAAGCTTGGGACCAGAATTTATACGTGAAATTAGTGCAGAATGTTACGAATGTTTTAATCGTAGTGACTGTTGGGTGTGTTCTCAGTTGCCTAAATCAAGAGAAAATATGTTCCTTACATTAACTGGTGTTCCAATTACTAACACTATCTCATGGACTAATTTGTGGGTGAACACTAGCAATCTACGTCCGAGGGAAAGGTTAAAATTTGGGATAGTTAATCCTAATCCAGGTAATAAATATTATACCTGAGCACAAAGATGTATTACACCAGGAACCAGAGTAGAGATCATGCTTGTTTAAATGCCACAGATATAGGTCACCATTCAAATTCATAGAATCATAGAATGGTTAGGGTTGGAAAGGACCTTAAGACCATCTAGTTCCAACCCCCCTGCCATGGGCTATCACTACAGTCCCTAATGAAGAGTCCATCCCTAGCATCTCTATATGCCCCCTTCAGATACTGGAAGGCTGCTATGAGGTCTCCATGCAGCCTTCTCTTCTCCAGGCTGAACAGTCCCAACTTTCTCAGCCTGTCTACATATGGGAGGTGCTCCAGTCCCCTGATCATCCTCATGTCTCTCCTCTGGACTTGTTCCAACAGATCCATGTCCTTTTTATGTTGAGGACACCAGAACTGTACACAATACTCCAAGTGAGGTCTCACGAGAGCAGAATAAAGGGGCAGGATCACCTCCTTTGACCTGCTGGTCACACTCCTTTTGATGCAGCCCAGGATACGGTTGGCTTTCTGGGTTGCAAGCGCACACTGCTGGCTCATGTTCATTTTCTCATCGACCAGCACCCCCAAGTCCTTCTCCACAGGCCTGCTCTGAATCTCTTCTCTGCCCAGCCTGTAGCTGTGTCTGGGAGTGCCCCAACCCAGGTGTAGGACCTTGCACTTGGCATGGTTAAACTTCATGAGGTTGGCATCAGCCCAGCTCACAAGCATGTCAAGGTCCCTCTGGATGGCATTCCTTCCCTCCAGCGTATCAACTGAACCACACAGCTTGGTGTCATCGGCAAACTTGCTGAGGGCGCACTCAATCCCATTGTCCATGTCAGCGACGAAGATGTTAAACAAGACCGGTCCCAACACCGATCCCTGAGGGACACTACTCGTTACAGGTCTCCAGCCGGACATTGAGCCATTGACCACAACTTTGTGTGTGGCCCTCCAGCCAGTTCTTTATCCACTGAGTGGTCCATTCATCAAATTGATGTCTCTCCAATTTAGAGACAAGAATTTCATGTGGGACAGTGTCGAACGCTTTACACAAATCCAGGTAGATGACATCAAATGCTTTACCGGTGTCCATCAGTTCTGTAGCCCCATCATAAAAGGCCACCAAATTGGTCAGGCAGGATTTCCCCTTAGTGAAGCCATGCTGGCTGTCACCAAGCGCCTTGTTGTTTTCCATGTGCCTCAGCATGCCTTCCAGGAGAACCTGCTCGAAGATTTTGCCAGGCACAGAGGTGAGACTGACTGGTCTGTAATTCCCCGGGTCATCCATTTTACCCTTCTTGAAAATGGGGGTTATATTCCCCTTTTTCCAGTCGTCAGGAACTTCACCTGACTGCCATGATTTTTCAAATATGATAGCCAGCGGCTTAGCAACTTCATTTGCCCGCTTCTTCAGGACCCGAGGATGGATTTCATCAAGACCCATGGACTTGTGCACATTCAGATTTTTAAGATGGTCTTGAACCAGATCCTCTCCTACAGTGGCCCCAAGGTCTTCATTCTCACAGTCCCTGCGTCTGCCTTCCAAGACTTGGGTGGTGCAGTGACAAATAAATTTTTCTGAATTACCGAGACCAGTATTTGTTGGTGTTAACGAATACTTTTTCAGGGTGGCCAGAAGCATTCCCTTGTGGAATAAATAATGCAAAACAAGTAATTAAAACATTATTAAACAATAGAATACCTTGTTTTGGAGTACCAGAGGCAACTTCTTCCGACCGAGGCTCTCCCTTTAGTGCAAAATAGTTACAAGAAATTAGCAAAAATTAGAAATCGATTGGCAACTACATGTTCCCTACAGGCCTCAGGCCAGTGGGCAAGTAGAAAAGATGATCAAAGAACAGATTAGTAAAATATGTCAAGATAGTGGTACCAAGCCTCACCACTGGCTCTATTAGGAATTTGAACTAAACCTCGTTCGAAAGAAGAGGCTATCCCATGTAAAAATTTTATATGGAAGACCATATCAGTGCCAGTTTAAAGGAGAAAGTCCTCTGGAAGTGGGAGAAGGCTATCTCTGAGAGTTTCTGGTCAATCTGGGAAAACAGTTAGAAGAAATAAGAGAATACTGAAGACAAGTGGGAGAGGTGTGGATTATCCGACTCACCTTTTAGATTCAGAGACTGGATTTATGTTAAGAATTTTTCAGGAGAGTCTCTACAGGAGAAATTGAGCAGACCGTACCAGATAATGCTGACCACCTTTACAGCAGTGGAGATAAAGGAACAACCTGTTTGATACATGAATCAAGAATGAAGAAAGCACCAGAACCAGAGAAGACATGGCGGATAGATCCTTCAGGACCCTTTGCATATGAAATTATATTAGTCATAATTTGGATTTATGTGACAACTGACATAGCAGTTTGGGACTAATACTTACACCTGAAATTAATGCAGAATGTTCTCGAAGTTGTTAATTGTAGTGACTGTTGTGTGTGTGCACAGTTGCCTGAATCACGAGAAGATCAGGGCCTTCCATTAATTGGCGTTCCAATTTCCAACACTATATCATGGAAAATTTTAATATTTGAATAGTTAATCCTAATCCAAATAAAGATTATTATACCTGTATACAAGGATGTATTACACCAGGAACCAGAATAGGAGACCATGTTTGTTTAAATTCCACAGGTGTAGGTCACTATTCAAATTGTAATCACACTATTAATATAGATGGTATAGTGGTTCAGTGGTGGCCTGTTCCTGAAGGAAAAGGATGGTATTGGTTAAGCGGGCTTTAACCCTATTGCTGAAGAGAATACTGCATTTCATAGTTTTGTGAGATGGCTAATTCCATCTTTGGGAATAAGTGAATTAGAGAAGGCAGTCATAAATATCTCAGCAACCATGGAGGAAATAGAAAGTAAAACTATTGATATAATCCAAGTGGAACAAGTATCAATGAAAATTATTGTTCCTGAAACAGATCTGAAGGAAATCTGGAAACAAACAAATATTTCATAAAATAGCCAAGGATGATACCTCCTGGGGGTTTGAAGAAATGTGGAAAATGTTACCTTCATGGTTACCTGATCTCTCCTGGTTAAGGGAACTGGTTGCAGGAACATTAATATTAATCGTTTTAATATTGATTAGTTGTAGCATAACAAAATTTTCTTTCTGGAATTGTAAACAATCTATGATAAATTATGAAGATTAAAAAAAAAAAAAAAGGAATTTAAATATCCAGTAGAAACAGGAAACTATTTCAAAAAGACTCTGGATGGTAATGGCAGTATATAAAATGTTGCAAAAGAATTTGCAAAAGGACAGAAAAAGGGGTATAGACATTTGTTGGGACAGACAACTTTTCAGGTTGGCCAGAAGCCTTTCCAAATTGAAGCACACAAGCCCTTGAGGTAACAATTATATTGTTAAAGGATGGATGTGAAGATTTCAAAGGTATGTGCTGCGTGAATTTATCTGACCATTCTGAATCAATTCACGCTAAGCTGCGAAAATTGCAGGAAAATATGCAAGAGCTTAGATTTGTTGGAGATGGAATGGATGAATGGCTAAATAATCAAGGAGCTACTGGATGGTTCAGAGAAATACTTAAACAAGGCCTTCTAATCTTAGCTATAGGACTACTCATTTTAATGATTGTGTTAGCGTAGGAACTGACACATAACCACCGGAATGGTTATATTAGGTGCTTTATTGCAGCGCTGGGAAACCAGGGGCACGCGCCCAAATCTGGCTTCGGTCTCGTCACATCGCGTTTGCAATTTATACATATTCGATATAGATTGCATCATTCACTAATACATATGCATTAAGGATTGCCACGTCAGTCTATTGTAACATCAGCCTCTTCTGCGCTTGCACAGCCCCCCTCTGGTGGTCGTCCTGATGAAGTAAGAAGTCTTCCTCAGCTTGTTCTTTTCACCTTTTTGTCCTCTGGACATATCCCAGCCATTATGTGGACGCCAGCATTGTTCTATTTTCCCTTGGCTACCTCTGTTAATTTCTAGGTTCTGCTTGGATAGAATTTCACAATATATCTTTCTAAATTCACCCATACACCCTTCACCATTTATGGTCATATGAGCTCTTGCTACCAAGACTACCATTGTATCACTGGTTACAGGTTGACCACGATACTGGACAGACAGAACTGCAAAATTATAGCTCTTTCTAATCTACAAAATCACACTATTGATTTATAAACCTCTTAAACATAATTATTCCTACCATTTTATATGATTATTTATCTTAAAAACTTCACTCTTTTCTAACAATTGTACCTTGCATAGTACAATGTATATCAAAATCACTTCATACATTGATAGAAGGAACATGGATAGGTCTGTTATAAATAATAGAGTAAAAGAATTTACTCACTTTATAGAAAAAGGGGGGATTGATACAGAGGGTTGACCAATGTACAGGGGGTTAGAGGAATTCGCTTGCTTAAAACAAGGTATTGCCTGTACCTATCATGCCTACTAAGCAGAACAAAGGAACTAACTATTGACAAGGAAAACCAGACACCTGATTCTACTGATAAGGAAAAGCAGAACCCTGAATCTACTGATAAGGGGGAGAATCAGATGGTTTATGGCTGGGACACCAACCAAACCCTAAGGCCATATGTGAAGACTAAAAGGTGAAAAGTTCAAGAAGAGGAAGACTCATTTACTTCATCTTGAAGACCCCTACCCACAAGAGGAAGACTCATTTACTTCATCTTGAGACACCTGCCCATGACCAGAGGGGGCACTGCGCAGGCGCAAAGGACCTTCTAGCTCATTATAATACAAAGCGGGGATAGGACATGAATATGTATAGGCGTATTGTGCAACCTCATGAATATATATAACTTTAGAGAATAAATGTAGAGGGAAACAACACTGAGGTACGCATGACTTCGAGGAATAATCCCCGTGCATTTCAGCGCTAAATAAAAAAACATACCTACTTTACAATTTTAACTAGTTGTGGAGTCAATCTGTGTATCATAGGGGTCTTCAAGATGAAGTAAGCAGTCTTCCTCTCAGTGTACTTTTCACCTTTGGCCCAGTTGGATGTCTCGGTAATCACAAAACTAGCTGAAACCAGCCGTATCTGTAATTCTTCTGATAACTAGGAAAGATTTAAAACAGCGTGACCTTTCTGCAAAATTTATTGCAGGATGGGCAGACAAGGAGTATCCCAAGCTAGCAGATATGAGTCTCTAAATTAACTGATAAGTAAAAGGATGGTGTGAAATAACTCATTCATGTTGGGCCACTAAATCCTGTTATCTCACCAAAAACTTACAACACAAACATTGTTCTTTAAAGCAAAAGATACTGTTATAAATTGAGACCACAACGGATCATAATCCAATTAAAATTTTATTAATTATAGCAAGTAGAATATGAGCAAAAACAGCGCTGGACGACAGGGGAGTCTGCGCTCCGCCAACTGCCGTACTGAGCAGTTCAAACAGCCCCTTTTTATAGATCTTTACTTCCGTGTTCATGAAGTAGTGGAGGTACTCTGCGCATGCTTCACATAGTTGACCTTTTACTCATATGTCCTTATATGGAGTTGTTTATCTTACTTCTGCCAGTTCCTGGAACATCTTGCAGTTATCTTTAGTTTGCACAATCGGTATCTGGTTTAGTTGTGTAAGGGATTGCGGTTATCTTATCTTGCGTAAGCTGTGTCTGGTGGCTGTTTGCATAAGCGATTTCATATCTTTCGTTGCCTAACCTTTACATTGGGCTTAACATAAATCTTAATAAACAATACCCTAGTCTATAGTTTCTCACAATACTTTAGAAGACTAGTGTGAAACAATTAACTCATGTTTAGTGGGGCCACTACATTCCACAGACTTACAACATAGACATTGTTCTCCTTCTACAACCTAAGTTAAGTTTAAAAGTGCTTTAACTCTGTTTTCCAGGCACTAGTTTTTCTTATATCAAGTCCCCCCTCTGTCTTTTACCTTTACAAATTCTTTTCTATGCCCTTTTTAACTTGTTGTCTAATCTTGTGTCTTTAACAAGCTTTTTTTCTGTTATTGTATACTCATACAGTCATATCCACATAATCACATCTATGATTTGGGAAAGCCAATATATTTATGTGTTTATCACAATTAAGTTGGTCTAAAAATTTCATAAACAGCTTGTTTGCCTCTTGCTTGATTCGGACAAAAGGCTGTCTCTGTTTACTAGTGTCAAGGACAGTTTTCAAAGCCCGCAGTGCCAATTGTTATCTTGCTGCAAGCCCACATGGCAAGTCCTAGCTTGCGCAGCATTCGTGTCAAAATCAGCTTGACCCAATAATGCATCAGCAGTAACCACTCGCAGTGGGCCACGCACCCTCAAAGATAAGTTTTCAGCAGCCTGGGCGCCTGTGAGCTGCCTCATTTTCAATTCCCACACAGTATATTGCACGTCCGTCATTATCAAACAAAAAAACATTTTGAAATCATTTGGGATAAATACATGAGTATCACAGACAGACTGTATCAAATGATTTGTATATGGGGCCCTGAGTCCATGGTCCATCACCATTCGCCTGATATCTTTGCTAAGAGCATATGACAGACCTTCCTACTGTGGGTTTTGATCTGGCAGATACACCACTGGGAAAGCACACAATACATCTGCATCCCCCGCCCATCTCGCTTCTCCCTTTACAGCTGCCCACATATCATAAGGATCGGGGGATATAATTCTGGGTCCTTTTCTGGATGCATAGGCCCCGTGTCAAAAGGATTATCCAGGTCATCATCAGAATTATCAGCAGCAAAATCACAGGAGCAACAACAGCAGGCTGATTGTTTGATCTCACGTCTGAGTCCAGCAAAGAGGGTGGTAGTAAGGGAGCCAAAAGTGCCATTTCTGCTTCCTGTGCTTGTCAGCTGGCATGAAGTCTTAAAGTTTCAGAAATAAGTTGCCTCAGGCTCAAAAAAGTGGAGGCAACTTTATCAGTTTTTGTAGCACAGTCCCACAAGTTAATACAAACTTTGTCCCAAATCTCCAGGGTATAAATATTAGTAGAATTAATAGAGGGATCGGCTTTTGATGCCCAGAGAAGGATAAGTTTCACTTCTTCCTCATCAACTTTTTTCCCATATTGCTTAAGAACTATAGCAAGAATTTCTAGAACATTTCTTTGCTCTTTTGTTAAAGCAGACCCCGTAGTTCTCAGCCGCTCACCCCCGTCTTGCGAGAGGCAATCCATACAGTTTGAATTAGCTTCCTTTCAGCGTACACTCTTGCTTACTTTCAGCAGTTTGGCTGAGCCAGGCCACTGGATCAACAACAAGTCCCCTTTCAAGCCTCAAGTTAGGCGCCATTTTTGGCATTTCATGACACTGACTCAAGCTGATACGGAGACTCAAATCCCACTTTATTACATCCAAGCCCTCTTTATCCCCCTGTTCGGTACTTTCCCAACCTTCATATACATACAACGTTCAATCTCATTGGCCCCTGTAAAACTCTCCAGGTAAATAGTCCAATCACAGTGCTGCAGACCCTCTCACAACCCCCACATCCTCTGGCCTTACACCCCCCAACTCACTGCCCCAGGGCTTGTCAAAACACCAAGGACTCAGAGCTGATTCCCAAACTGTTCTTCATGCAAATATTATTGCCTTCACTCCCCACTCCTAAATACAAAGCTGAGGCCAATCACCAGTCCTCAGTGCAGTATCAAAACAACAAGAGAATGTTCACTAATTTTGGTGGTTTTATAAAAACACCAAAAAGAAACAAATACATAGAAGGCCCTGGCCACTGGAATGAGGGGAGGATTTCAGCGGGGATCTCTCCCTGCAGACATCAGGGCAGAGGATAGTCTGGCAGGGCTTCCAGAGAGCCCCGTTCCTTGGAAAGAAAAAGACAGGTACCACAGAAAAGTGAGCTCTGCATTGCGCTCTGAGAACAAGAGGGCCCTGCTGCTTCTTTGGCCCTACTCAAAGTCTCTCTCCACTGACACTACCACCCCTGTGCTGAATTTGCAGCTCTTCCAAAAGACGAGCATGGGCCTCTGACTCAGAGCACAAGGTGGATGCGTTCCATTGCAAGTAATGAGTAATACCACCATCCCTGTTGGAGGCAATCGCCTCAGCACAGCTCCCTGTGCACACTGTACCCATGGAGCTCACTTGCCTGCAGGTTATGTTTCTGCCGCCAGGTGAGAGCCCCAGAGACATGCAGGGTGATCCCCAGGCTGACCCAATATTTTGTGACTGCCCAGCTTCTGTCTTTCTCCCCTCACCAGCCAAATACCTCCTAGAAGTTCAGAGGGAGCAGGTCGGTCCTCAGCAGAGGGAAAGTTGGAAAAAGAGGGGACAGGGTGGAATGGGGTGCTTGTTTCTCATTAATGAGCATTTGAGCTGCTGATCTCAAGGAAGACTTTGAAAAGTAAGTGCAGAGCCCTCCTGGCAGGGCAGCCAGCCCTGCTGCCCTCCCTGCACCTCACTTTTATAAATTCCGGGAAACACTTTTAGAAAGACATTGGCACTCATAAATTATACAAATCATTTGGATATTCCAGTCATGAGACATTATGCAAATGTGACCTGATTTGCAGAATGGAGTCCTCTTGTCGCTTCACTTGCTTCAGGCTTTCAAAAACGAAATAAAATTAAAGCAGAGGAAGGTAAAAGCAGCAAGTTCCACGTTCCCAGCATTGCTGTGTCCCTCTCAGCTGTACCGTTGCTCAACCACACTTGTGAAAAAGATAGGAGCATGGCAGAGCAAAGGCAAAAATACAACAAAGCCCTCACATGGTTTTTCTCTCACGTAATTAAAAAAAAGTAACTTTCCCCTGGTTGAGATGCTTCACCCCAAGTGACATATCTGAGCCAATTAAGAAATATAAAAGTAGCCCTGATGACAGGACAAGCCTACCCCAAACAGCTGTCCTCTGCTGCCCCACTGCAGCAGTTGCAGAATGCTGGTCTTTCACATGCTGTGCTAAGCTTGGGGGGCATGGTTTTTCTGCTGCAACTTTGACAGAACTTGCCTTGCTGTAAGGGGGGGAAGGTGGGAGAGGCTAGGGGAGGAGTTGCTTTGGTTGCTTATTGCAAAATCCCGTGGTGACATGTCAGGAGGAGGAGGCAGGTGTGCCTCAGCTGCCCCACCTGCACACCAGTAGGCAGATGCCTGTCTGTCCATCCCTCTGCAGTCCCTGGTTTTGATGGAGGCTCTTCCTTGAGCCCCTGCACCTGCAGAAGCAACAGAGCTGTGCCAAGCGGCTGGTGTCCCTACCCTGTGGGAAAAGTAGACTGTAATTCTTCAGCTTTTAAAATCAATTAACCCATGTGTTAATTATCATCAAGTCACAGGAGGAAGAGGAGGGGAGAGTGGGAAGGAGGAGGGAGGAAAAGAGCTTTGAGGGTGGATGGTAGCAGAGTTGGCACAGTGCCATCTAATTCAGCAGCAATGCCACAGCTCATTGCAATCGAGGCAGCAGGTATATGTTACAGGGGCAATGTGCACAGGCCAGACAGAGCAGTAAAGCCAAGGGAAATTATCCAGACCCCCAGGAGCAAATGGCAGGCAGTGACGGAGGCGTGAGTGCCAGGATTACAGACTAGGCTACTCCACTGCAAGCCCTTCCTCAAACTCACAGTGCTACGGGGACAGGGATCCCCCACCAGCACCACATAAATGGGACTTTCAGCACTTTCCCCCCCCCCCCCCTTAAACATCATTCTGCCACAGTGAAGCCAGCACAACAGATGCTTTCACAATATGTGAGATAAAGGCAGTCATCTCTGCCATGCCACTTCTCTGTTCCAAGCTGAGGCCAGTATCTTGGAGTCTTTAAAAATAAAGGCAAAAGGGAAATGTGAACAATAAAAACAGCAACAGCAAAAACCTCAACAACAAACCCCTTGTGCCCATTCTCCAAGACAGGGGCAACTAGGGCATCTGGCCCAGCAGAAGGTGTTTTGTGGGGCTGGCTTTTTTTCTTTCTCTTGTTTTTCTTCAAGATGTTGGTGCATTTGCCATTAGGGTTCATTTGTAATTAACTCCAAAAAGCCTGAGGCACATGCAGCCCACTCAACAACAAACAAAAAGGAGTAGCTGACATTAAGGGAAATGCCATAAGAAGCTGCAAGACTGCAAGCTACAGACAATTCCATTTGCCATTGAGACGATCTCAGGGGAAGATACCAATTCTGCATCTCTGGAGAGACTCCAAAAATGAAGCATGAAGGTCTCCACATAGCACACCAAAGGAAGGAAGGAATACCTCTCTTACAGGGCAGGATCACTGCATACAGCCTCTGCTGGGAGGAGAGGGAATGTTCATCAGTGTATCGAGAGATGCCTGTATGCACATAGGCACACAGAGCAGTGTGCAGATGTACACATATACCTCTGATAACTGCAAATGTGGTGTTTGAGCTTGGGGGTGTGCATGACAGAGATGTGTGCATACCTCTGTGTGTACTTAAATATTTGTGTGCATGCATATAACGCAGGGAGATGTATGTTTATGTGTTTGGGTGAGAGAGAAAGAGTGAGAAAGACACAGGCACACACACTCACCCAACATCAGTACACATCCCAGTTTTTGACCTAGGTATATGCCTAAGACAAAAATCATACTCCAGCATCAAGCAGGCAGTCAGGGATTTATCTACATTCACTGCTGTCACCAGGAAGATGAATGAGTCTGATCTGAAGACCTTTACAAGATCCACTATGGGAGTAAAGGAGAGGAGAGATGCCACACAGACATACATAAACTTGAAGATGGAGAGATTTGGAAGGTCCTATTTGTGAAGCCCAGGTGGCATTCCTGAGGGGGTAGAGAGGGAAAGAGCCACAGAGGCACTCACAGGTCCAGAGGGCTTGGGCCTTTTGGAAGAGTTCATCAAGGGACAGCTGACCACTTACATTATCTGCGCTGCTGAAGATCCTGCAAGGTGTTCTGTTGGCACCAGGTTCTGAGCCAGGGAAGGGTACTTGAAACAAAAGGGAGAGACAAAAAATAGTCATCCAACAGGATTAATTGCCTCTCTTGTAGATTTTACAAAACAAAAATGTTTTCTTTTTTCTTGTTGGTTTTTTCATGGATTGGCACGCTTCACTTCTGCATGGAAAATACTAGTGTGGGATTTACAGCCAGGCTGCAGGGCTCAGGATTAACAGTGCTGGCATCTTTTGGCCATATTTTTTCTTTTAATAAATGAGCTTCTGCTGTTAATAAGGAATAATCATTTTCTAATGAGCTTTGAAAAATTAAGAGAAAAGAGGTTTTTTCCCATTTAATCAACCTCATGCAACTGCATGGATGGCTTACAAAGGACATCAGTATGAGCACAGTACAAAGTGGAGAAAAGTTCTCGTGGAGTGGGATAAATGCAAAGATTTTCTTCTCTATTTTTGAGAGGAGCGTTGTGGCTGCCAAAAGGATTAATCAAATATTTGGTAGCTCAGATCCATCTCCATTGGCACTGGTCAGGAAGAGAAGGTGGTGGTTGTGGGGGGAAGAACACACTGGGCTCGTTGTAGATCTTATACATGCACAACATATTAATTGGGGTCATTAAAAGTCTCTGTCAATGGACTGTTTCTTTCCCAGAGAAAAAGCAGGTGGTTAGCCACTCTTAATGACTCTTGAAATATTGCTTTTGCTGGGGGTAGTTATGCTGACCTTTGTTGTTGTGATTTATTTTATTTCTTCATGTTGGGGTCTACATGTGTGATGCTACCAGTGTCCACCCCTTTCGTATGGCAGACAGACAGGATCAGTGTCGATACAGTCTCTCGAGCCAAATGTGGAACTTTGCTTCAAAATGAAAAGCTGGTTTAGATATAAATTCTCCTCCCTTTCCTCCCCCATTTCTCTTCCAAGTCTTTGTCTTGGTTATGAACAGTCAGATGAGCTATGATGTGATCACACTGTACAATTATTTGTGTCCATGGTGGTGGTGAGGGCACTGAGGAAAAAAAGCCAGATGAGCTTGGAGCACATTTGGGTGCTTTCCATATTTTCCCCCCAATCTCTGCAGCACTGCGGCATTTGCAGATGTCGCTGTTGTCCTTTTCAAAGCTGTAATGATATGTAAAACGTAATGACCAAATTTGGGTGCAGAGCACCAGCAAAATATGATCGCTGGGGGGGGGGCTTATCCTGACCGAAGGAATATCCACATCAATTATTTTTTTTAAATGAGTTGAAGAGGTGGCAGGGAGGCCAAGGAAGTCCCATGAATACATGCATAATGTTAATATACTTAAAGGGCATTGCCAAGGGTTTTCTGCACTGTGCATGGGACAAACAGGCTACTAAGGAACAACACAGATCACTACATGATTTCCTTATATATTCTTACTCACACTTAAGCTAGGGCACCAGGTACGCTTGCTGCCTGGAGATTCAGACAGGTGGGAGCTGGATTCCTGGATGCATCCTGATTTTCATTCAGAAATCTTAATGATGTGTGTGCTGGGAGTGGGATAGAAGAGGAACCAGAGGGGGACCATGTTAAGTACAGGGTGGCAAAGGAGGGATCTGATGGCAGGCTTGAGGGTGGAGTGACAACAGGGCAGTGTGCTGGTACTCAGACACTGGTGGCAGCTTATGTCACACTTGCCAGCTCTTCCCAAGGGACAGAGCTGTGACACAGTGATAGCAGTCCCTGCCATCTGTGTCCTTAATGCTAGACAGTGGGACACAGTGCTCAGCTGCAGCCAGGCCTGGACAGAGCAGCTCATGGCCATAGCACCATCAGGGAGCCTGCTGGGGGGACAGGAACAGGAGCTGGCCAGGTCCATTTTGATACACTTTTCTCAGAGCAGTGAAAGGTACAACTGGGTATTGCAAATACAAAAATGCATACGTGTGGAAACAGGACTCTTGGCTGTTCTGTTCTGCTAAGCATGCTCTTCTGGGACAGTGGTTTGCACCTGCATGCAGCAGCAAGGGGTGAGCAAAGTAAGATACAGTAGCTAACAGCAACACCTTCACTTCAGCTGTGTTTGATAACAGCTTTTGGAAGGTGTGTATAGTGTGTGCTTGCCATTCACTAATCCTGAGCAGCTCTGACTTCACAGCCTCCTTCACAGCCTCTTCAACCTTTACCACAACCCTGGTCATGGGCAAGCTCATGCTGCAGCCAGACCTGGTCTCCAGGGAGGAAGCATTGCTCTCCTCTACCCAGAACAGGAGAAACAGGACACAGAGGAAAGACTATTTCAGATGGGACCTTTTGGGAGGGGAGCTCTCCCCTTCTCCTGTGCTGTAGGTAATGCACAGACTTTACCTGCAGCAAAAGAAACGTTCCTGAGCAACTCCTCAGCTCTAGAGTGTGGTGGCTAAACTGCCTGAAAAGGTATGCTTATTGTCACATACGTAGAGGGTTCCTGAGTATCTGCTCAAAGGAGGCCGTGGACCTCTGAGCAATTAGGTCTCCTTAGGCAGGCTCCATCATAAAGGGAGGATGAAGAGCCCCAAACATGAGGATTATGCTCTAGTCTATATCAAAGGAACAATGGTCAGAGGATGCAGTGACCCATAGCAAAGAGGGAAGCTGCTTCCCAATGCTGTTTAAAGACTCCTAACCTCAGGCCCATCTAGCTGTCATATGCCCCCAGTTCCCTCCTGCATTGCAACAGATGCATCCTTGCACATGCACATACCCTTCTGCAAAGGCACCCAGACTGAGTGGAAAGCAACAAACTGCCAGTTCCAAACGAATATAGGACACCAGTAATGCCTCTGGGTAACAACCCTAAATCCAGGTTTTCTCTGCTCGCATTTTCAATGTGCAAAAATTCAGGACAACCCAGTTGTCAGCCTAGCTCAGAAGTTAGATGTGAATACCCTGTCCATGCCCATGCAGCCCGCATGAAGGCAAAGCTAAGAGATATTGCTGTGATGACCAGAAAGATGTGCTAAAATAAACCTACACCCGACTGGCCCAAACCATTAAGGAACAAGAATCCACATTCATCTGGAGTGATCAGATCATCCACACTGTCCACCCTAACTGACTGCTTCTTAACCCCAGAACAGTGGCATTGCTGGCCTGCACTTTTGCTACCTGACCGTGTCCCATCTTTCTGGTCTCCAGCCTCAAAGAATCATAATGCAGAGGCTAAGACCAAATGGAACCTCAGAATATGAAATAACGAAGACAAACACAAGGTGACTCGACAGAAAGACCATGCACGTGCATCATTCTAGGTATTGAATCCTTCTCCCATCATGGTTTTGCCCTGGCATCACAGCAGGGATGTCAATCCTGAACAGTGCCTTTGCATGCCTTGAGCCTTACTCATTAGGGAAGAGGTTAACAGGGCAGGAGCCTAATCACAAATCTGCCCTAAGGTGGAGGGTAAGATTAGGACTGACAGACAAGCTATGAGCACAGAGGTTGTGGTTCATTCTCACAGTTCCCTTCCTGTCCAGTGAAGGACAGTCCTAGCTGCAGAGCATGCAGGGCAGCTTCCCCTCTCCCGAGAGTCTCAGAGCAGCCAAAACATCCTGTCCACCCTGACCAGAGCTTGTTGCCAGACCCTAGGAGGGTTTTCTCACCAAGCTGTGGAGCAGGCTGCAAAACAGGTCAATGGTTCCAGCAGTGACCTCACCTGGCTGACATTTCTGCAGTCCTCAAGGTTCCTGCTCCCATCACACGCAGGAAAGAATCAAACACCAGGAGGAGGGCGAAAGGAAGAAGAGGCTGGGAACTGCTGGAAGAGTCCATGAAGCCTGCTGCCTGCTCCTGGGCAGGAGAAATTCCCAGGGCAGATGGAGCCAAGCAGCTTGGGACCAAAAGCTGATTCAGTCACTCCTTTTACAAGTGCTCCCGAGAAGGAGAAAGGAGGCTACAGCTGGGAAAAGGAGCATGGAGTATGCCATGTATGCAGCTGGTCCATGGATGAGGAGGTGGTGTTGCAGGAGGCACTGAGGTGGTGATACTCTACAATACCTGCACTGCAAGGTTGGCCACCCTGCTTGGCGCACCACTGAATGTGCCCCACACAGATTCTGTAAAGGTGCTCTGGCCTCTACATGCTGCTGCTGCTTTTTGCCAACCCTGGGTGTGAAATATTGCCTCCAGCATTTTCTGATTACAAACCTGTGACTATTTGGAAGGAAATCTCCACATGGAGGCTTTAGGAAGGGGCAGCTCTTATAACACTAGAGGAACCATTGTTCTGCTTGTCAATTTAAGGAATACCATGAAGAAATTGCTATTTAGAAAAATGAAATTCAAGAATTTATGTCTATTAATAGGACGTTCAGGAATTTTCAAAGAGCTCAAAGCATTTCCTCTTAAGTTTTTCAGTGCATTTAAAAAAAAAAATATTTTGTGTTTCATACTGAAGTCTCTCTCTTTGCAAAGCCCTTTCCTTCCTTCCCCAAAAGAAAAGGTGTAGATACTCCAGGCACCAGCTTCCCTGTTCTGAACATTCCTCTGGATTGACTGACAGGCTCCAGCCTGACTCAGGTTTGGAGAAAAGCAGCTCTCCCCATCACAGACATAGCACATTTACAAGTACCTTTTTCAGAAGCTATGCAAGAGGAATAAATATATTGTAGCCCAGGAGGACAGGAACACCTTTTTGTTTGCAGGCATTGGGGGAAACCGCAGTTGACAATAAAAATGTATTTTTTCCTAAGCAAAAAGGACAGGTCTCATTTTTCAACAGAATAAAGGTATCTGTCACAGTATTTGGGGAAATAGTGGTTTATTGCTAGTGGAAATGAAAGACTTTCCAGGTTTTTTTTTTTTATTCTTATGAAGCTTACCCATGGCACAGCAATTATTTCTAAAGTAGGATGAGCTGACACCTTTAGTCATGTCAAAGTTGATCCCTATAGCTATGTCCACAATTTCAAGTCTGGTGGGATTGCTGAAGCTACCAAGCGGTCTAGGCATCCCTGACCCTTTTGAATTTTCTCTTTGCAAGACAGCATGACTTAGACCCCCTGAAAATTCCTGGTCATCACAGATCATATTCCTCAGACAGCTACTGTAGTTACTATTGTCCTCTTAATGTAGCAAGGTAGTGTTTGCTGAGACGAGGAGGGTCTACAGAGACAACCAAGTGAGCAGGGCTGCTTCCTCTCTTCAATTAAATCCCTATCAAGGGCCACATTTAACACAGAAATAATCAGGCAAAAAGCTAACTGGGGTTGGTGAAGACAGATTCCATTTAGGATATAGAGAAACCTCACTTTGTCAGCTGTTTTTCTGCACTTAGACAAGGTGGCAGAGTTTAATCATCTGAAAGGTAATTAAAACATAACTTTTTACTACACAAATGCAGTAATTATTCAAGCTTATTTTCCAGGGAAGTGTCAGAATAAATTTTGCTTTAAATAGCAACCTTTGTGGTCTTGTGTGGAAATGATTACAGTGTAGTTTGGATCTCACCAGACTTTTAGGCTGACACAGAAAGTGTATAGAAAAGCACAAAACAGTCAAAGACTCAAACCCCTTTAGTTCCAGAGGAAGTGTTTGAACAGTCCCTCTCTCCAACACCCAGAGCCCATTATTTTCAGGGGTCTCTACAGGAAAGTGTGGTATCCCACAGAGAGCACTACCACCAGTCAAATTCTGCTCTTCCTGTGCTGCTGGAGCCACTGCTGTCTCCACCAGCTTCTCCAGTTACAAAGTGATGCAAGGATCTGTAAGCATGATGCCCAAACCAAGACAAGATCTGCTGAGCTTCACCATTCTTTTCTCCATATGACAGTCTCACTTCTTGCATTCCGACTCTCTTTCCATACAAGCATAATATAATGTTTTGCACCCCCAAAGAGATTTCCCCTGGTTGATTTCACCATTATGTTGCCACTCTCCTTCCCTGAAAACCTGAAATTGCAGAACCCACTGCAGTGTACTTAGGGTTTCTCATCACAGTGTTCTTGCCTCCGTGTCAGAGACAACCTGTGCAGGATACTAAGGTCTGTTCTTGACCTGTCCTCAGGTCTTTTGTTGCAGATTTCACTACTGAGCTCATCTCCTTCCAGCTCAACCCCATGGGGCCATCAGGACACATCAGTTCATGATGTAACTCAGTGACCCAGGATGTGACAAACTTTTCAAGTGTCTATTATCTCTTTGGTCCTTTGCTCCTTTGGTCTTTAACTCCTGTGCCCAGGCACCCTTCAGCACTCATAACTCTTGATGCCCTTTCTCCATTACTGACTCCCTTCCAGCCAGGCGTTTTGGGGGTTTTGTGTTGTTGCTTGAAAAATAAGCACTGCTGAGCCTGAAGCTCCTATTCTCCATTCTGTCTGCCACTGTCATACTTCAACACTGACACCTATTTCCTAATTTTTTGAGAAGGTCTTTACAATTATGCAACACTATCTCAGCAACAAAGCAATTCAACTTTGCTAACAGACAGAAAACATGCTGCCCAACTCCACCAAAGAGTGTAGGAAATTTCTACTTCTGAAATTCTGCTTTAGCACAGGTAGTCCCATCAACCAGTTCTCCTTCAGGAAGAGACTGCTTCTCCTCAAACACAGAGACAAGCTTTTCTTTCACCATTTTGTGACACATTGTGTCCAAACTTAAGGGTCTTCTGTTCTGGGAATAGATGTGTACAGCTCATCACTGCAAGCCCTGATTTGTCAAGACCTTCCCCATTTGCTGTCATACTTTTCAAGACACATGCCTTATATCACTGTCTGGCACATGGATGGACATGCCTCAGTGGCAATGCTATCCAGAGCCACGACTGTGAAGTGCCAGGTACTTCCACCTGCTTCCTAAAGGCACTAGGAATAGACAGAGAAGTCAGGGCAGTTGTGTGAATGTTCAGGGAGAGCACTGCAGAATAAGAATTGTCTCTAAATTTTATTAGCATATTCCTACTTGCTATGACCTGCTGGATGGAGGGTAACCAGCTGCTCCAAAGGCTGTGGAAATGTGGGGCTAAAATGCCCTGGGAGGATGGCAAGAGGACAGGCAGCCTCTGAAATCTAAAACTTTCTCACACATCTTCATGATTAGAGAGGTTATCTATCCTCGAGCAGCATGAAGTGCATGATCAAAGGCTCAACAGAACAACTGGGTCACATATCCCTGAAAACAGGTAAATTATTGTCCTGTATTTTAAATACCTAAATCAGAATATGAATGTATTTCAGAAGGAAACAAATTGTCTCAAAGCACACTGTCTCCCACAAAGCAGCTCTGCTTGTACCTTATACAAATTAGGTCCTATGCCATTCTCACTAATTCAGGTTTTAAATATAGCAAATATACATGTATGCTTCATATATTGGTCATATAAGTTACCTACATACATTAAGATGGGTTTATTTTACTTTAATGGACATCTTCAAGGAATATTTGTCATGCCGGAAGCCTGTGAGTGAGGCTTCTGCATAACATGCTCCCTCTGCCTACCCAGACAGATATATGAGCACAGGATGGTTATGGAGCACCTGGCAGGTGTCCCATGAAACCTCTGTCTTCCAGCAGTGGGAGTACGTGCTGCTTGCTGCCATGACATGTGGCTATCATGCTGTCTGGCAGCTTTAACACCACAGTCCTTGAGCACTGACTATGCCAAGAATGCACCTTGCTGTCCGTGCATCCCAAAGCAGTGAGTAATGAGCATCTTGCACCCTTCTGCTAATGTCACACTGTGGTTTTACTGTGGATTTTATCTAATATGCCTGGATAACTTCCAAGGAAGAGGAGTGTGTGTCCTGCCATCTCCTGCGTGACATCACCCACATCAGTTCTCACCCAGGCTTCCTCTCTGATCTGGGCCATGGTGCAGCTGATGGAGCACCATTGCCATTAAAAGGGAAAGGAAAGAACTGGCAAGATCTGTCAAAGAACAAGTGTCAAGGCTGGGAAGGGAAGAGGGTGGGGATGAAACTCCCTTTTAGCATGATGGGGTATTGAGGTTTAAACAGCTCCAGAAACAGCACTCTCAGCTCCTGAAGAAGGGGTCTGTAGAAAAGACCATAAATATTTAAATGTTACACTGTGAGGACAGATATGAGCTAACCTGAAAAAAGCACCACTACAAGACAATACATTCCACCACACCTGATTTGCCCCTGGATGGAATTGCTGCAAAGGCTCTTGTGCTTTATGAAGTAAGGTTTGGGTTAGTTGGTTTGTTTATTTTGGGGTTTGTTTGTTTTTAATGAGAGAATAAGAAAGAACATTTGCCAGTGGATAGGCTGCCTTGGAACTGCCTGCAGAGGAACTTTTCTGCACCTTGATAAAAAATTGTGACTAAGTCAACTCCTGCTTTATCCTTATCCACCATTTTCCTATATTCCTATTTCTGAGAGTTGTCATCTTTGCTGAATACATTGAGAAACTCTGAGCAGAGCTTCAGATTGTCATACTTGGAGCCAGAACCCAAGCTTGTACTGGGGAGTAGAGAGCTTCACGTGCAGCAGTACTGAACTTTGGACCCCCAGCACAACAGAGAACATACAAGATCCTTTTCTAACATATGGAAGCTCAATAAACATCCCTCAAGTTTTCTTCTGAAAGAAACACACTGTTATTATAGAAAAGTTTCCAAAATTAAAATGGTCAATGTGCTCTTAGGAGATAAGATGTATCACATGTACTTACTGAAAGAAGAGACCCAGTTTTAGAACCTCCTGCTGAAGTCGGCTCTCTCCTCCTCCCTTTTAAACTAAAGGAAAGCAAAAGAAACTGGGACAGAGGGAAAAAAATAGTTCAGGTAATGCACAGGTTGAGTCTCTTGACAAAGCCTTAACAAAATCGTGCTATATCACAAGTGTTAAGAACTTGGCAAGTAGAAGGAGTCAGCAGTCCAACCTCCTGAACCTAACTACTGTGCATGCCTGATCTGGTCTGTGGCTCACTCTGTGCTCTGAACCCCCCCACCCCCCCCCCCAAGACATTCTGCCTCTTGCTCAAGGATTCACCTCTGCCTGCCAGGTTCTGCCTCCTTTCAGAGCCCCCCCCCAGCATGCACGGTCTGCACTTGCTGGCCTGTCTTGCTGTTCCCCTATCCAAATATTTACAGCTTCCCATGACTGCTGTGTTATAGTTACACTAGATGACAAACTTCCCTGAACACAAGTACTGCACACACCTGGAACTGCCAGTAAGACCAGTGGGTGGTATCGGAAACACCACATTAAATCTTCATGCTGCCTTCAGCCTGTCCGCATTTGGACAATTCCCTCTGCATGAAATTCTCCCCATCCCCACTGATCATCATTTTAATTTAAAGGTGTTTTTTAAAGGAAGGTATTTTAGTGAGTGCAAATCTCAGACCAGAAATGTTGTATTATTTTTTCCTGATTGATGAAGTAGGCAGTTAGACTCTGCATTGATTTCTAATCTGCCATTTCATACGCTTGACAGTGAGCCCTGGAAAGCAGGTTCATTCAGCTGCACTGTGAAGGTTTCTGTAAGTAAAAGTAACTGAGGCTGGATAGGAAAAAAAGGAGGATCTGAATATCAGTTACAACCCATATTCAGCCTACATCTCTTCAGCACAGCCAACCAGAGTAATAATAGCAATAATAATAGTAACAACGACAACTACTACCACAGCAATAATGAACAAAGATTCTTATGTACTCTGATAAGAAGGAATAAAAACTGGAGCTCTGCTTCCCTGGATGCATGCAGTCCCCCCCTACCCAGGGAGAACAGAATGACTGAGAGGCTTGAAATCAAAATGGCATGGATCTACTGATCAGAAATGCAAATTTATGGGGACCGCTACAAATAGACACACTCAGTTATACTCCTGACCATACATGGAATTTGTCTCATTCACCATATGCACCAGACCCATGATGGGTACTAAGACTGTTCTTGCTTCCTAAGAGCCTAAGAGAAAATCCAAAAATACTGGCACGATGCATTCACCAACTGCAGCAACTATACTCTCTTCCATCGAACCTTGGTTTCGGTTTTTGATGAGAAAAACCTATAATTAATGTGACAAATATTTTCCTTTGCCAGATGAAGACCTTTATTATTCGTTGTGATAAGGTAAAATTTGTGTTTTTCATTTAAGAGCTTCAGAGATGATTTAGCCTTTTTATTGGAATGTGAAAGCTCTTAAAAGAAGAAAAAAATCTAATCAGGCAGAAGAGAGAGAAAACTTACTGAATATTTTCTCCCCTTTTTCACCCCTTCAATCCTATCAAAAGCGATTCCATTCATTGCTTCCTGATGTCATTATGACAAGTGGCTACAAATCAATAGCAGAGGCAAAGGCAGACCTAGCCCACACTCACCAAGTGATAAAGATTCACTCTCAAACATATAGCACATAATAGCAGTTCAAATTGGTCTGGGTATTGGTCAGCGGTTGGTGAGCAATTGTATTCTTTCCCCTTGTTATTTTCCTTATTATTATTGTTGGTGGTAGCAGTAGTGGTTTTGTATGATACCTTAGTTACTGAACTGTTCTTATATCAACCCATGGGAGTTACATTCTTTCGATTCTCCTCCCCATCCCTCTGGGAGCAGAGGGAGGAAGAAGGGAGGAGAGCGAGAGAGCTGCTATGTGGTTCTGAGTTACCGGCTGGGCATAAACCACAACAATTAAATCACTGCAAGAAAAATATGTTGTCATTACATTGCAAAAAGGAGAGAGAAACTTCCTGAAATTCCCTTCTGCATATATGCCTTTGTGATCAAAAGGTACTATTCTCCTGCTTATACTTTGTTGCCCTGGTAACGTACTCCTGCAAAATAAAGATTATTAAAACACGTATGATTACTTGGCTGCACAGTGAATGAGTCATCTGCTTCTGAAATTCCTTATCAGAGAAATTAAATTTCAGGCCAAATTGTGTTTTCACTGCCTCTCATCTTCTCTCTCCCACCTGCAATGCCAATAAAACCATCATCTCCCTGGCTGTACATGATATTTTGTCACTAACTCTTTCATGCCTTGCCTTTCCAATTCCAGGTTTTATTTTTATTTCTGCCTTGTCAAAGCAGAATGCTTTTCCCAATTTGTACGTTTTCTTCCTTACAGTTTTCTTTCTGGCACCTTCAGTCTTTTCTCCCTTAAGCATGCAGCTCACATCAGCCAGCCGCTTGCTCATGCTGGGTGTCAGTGACAGATCCTGGCTGAGTGAGCCAGGAGACAAAGCTCGAGTGCACAGGGGTTGCTGAAAATGTTGCAAATATGCAATTACCCTGCACACCACACTTCTTTGTGGAGCCTAATCTGCTTTAGAGTTTCTGTTGCCTTTTCTTGCTTTTCATAGCCAAAGCATCTTTGGGGAGATTGTGGCCAGCCCATGGAAAATCCATATTGATGTACTCACCTGGAGCAAATTACATTAGTGTTCATGGTTTCTAGGTGCAAAAAATAAAAAACACACTGGAGAAAACATACCATGGAAATAAGAGAATCTGAAGGATTTAGGAAACATGATCAAACAGCTGACTGTAAATTCCCTGAGTGCTTTTGTTTCTGGTGTCAACATTTTTAAAAAGACAAAAGAAAATTGGAGACAGTGCAGAGTCATAAAAATTATTTGACAACTGTAAAAACTGCACAACATTGAGAAACTTAAGGAGCTCAATCTCTTTAAATTAAAATTTAAAAAGGTGAAAAGGTGGCTTGATTACTACGTATAAGAACCTTCAAAGGGAAAAAATACCAGATCCTATAGGGGTCTTTAATCTTGCTGAGAAAGGCATAAAAAGAACCAATTGCTGAAAGCTGAAGCCAGACCAGTTTAAATTAGAAATAAGGCATAGTTTAATAGTGAGAATGATTAGACATTTAAAAATCCTACCCTTTCGAAAGAATGTCTTCAAAGACAGGATGACTTCCGTTAAAGTAAGCTTGAGTTTAAAAAAAAAAGTCTCAATAGAAGGATAATTGAGTAATATTTAATGACTTATGAAAGATAAGGAAAGCTTTAACATCTTCATTTGTAACGAAGGCTTGAAATTTGGCAGCACATGGCTTTAGAAACAGGTGTACGCCATAAGCACTGTGCAAGAAAAACTGCTTAGATCTAGCTATGTTATTAGACTCACAGAAATACCAGATTGCAGATACCAATCAGAGACCAATAGTATAAAACTGATAACACTTCTCAGTTAATAAATTCCATATCCTGAGAAGGCCTCATGCTGAACAGAGCCATGGCCATGTCACTATAAACAAGGTGCTGAAGACCCAGGCCATGAGTATGCAGCTTTTACGTAGTGCTAAATTAATGTTCTGAACCTCAGACAGACTGTAGGTAAACTTCGAAACACACCACCAGCCCTTGGGTGGAACCTGTTGCCATTCATCCCCTTTGAAGGGGATGGATGTCCCAAAACATGTAGTTGCCTGACCACCCAAACTCAGCCTAGATATTCCATGCAAAAGCAGATGGGAAGAGGAAACCAGGCTGCCAGCAAGAAGAGCCAAGTTTTCCTTGATAGGAACCAGCAGGGACACAAAGAAGACCACCAAGACAAGGCAGGATTTATTATTTAATTGCACAGCAGCTGTAGTTTTAGATAAGAATAAAATAATTTGTAGCATAGACAAGGAAGAGTTCATGTACTTGCAGTACGACACGGAATACAGAGCTCCCAGCATTGTTGCATAGGCTTTTTTTCTTCTTGATTATATCTTTACATCATATTGCCTCTTAAGAGGTTAGTATCAGTCTTTAGAATTCTCTTTGTGAAACAACATCTTTGTGCCATGACCACAACCCTCAGCATTCTCTGAACATCTGGATTAGCAGTCTCCAAACTTTTTTAATCGCACATACCATTAGTAAAAATATGTTAAGAATGCAGCCCAATATATGTATACTTATTTATAAATTATACTATATATATAACAAAAGATTACTATATTATGTACTTTCTAAAACATAAAAAAATAAAAATTAAAAAAGGATAAGGATGAAATAAACATTATTTTATGTTTTTTAAATTTAGTAGATATACAAAAAAATATTTCTCACAAAACACCTTGAAGACCACTTCTCTAGATCAACAAGGGACATTTCAAAGACAACCCTTCTTCTTAATTGTTCTAAAAGGTTATGTGCAGTTCCCTCAGGCTCCCTGAAGGGAAAGTGGTGAATGACTTAAGGCTGAAAGTACAGCATTATCAATGTTGTATGAGTGAGAGCACTGCTTCACAGAGAGCTAAATGGGGAAAAACCTGACCAGCAACTACCACACAGCATTTTTCCAGAAGCTGAAAAGTGAAGCCTGCTCTCAGGTAAGAATTTTAATAAAACCTTCTGCATTGACCCAAGAGCTTGTGATGAAGCCAACTGTGGAGAGAGCTTCAATACTCAAAAGTTCTTTTGTACTGAGCATGCTCACAAAACAATATAATAGGTAGTGCTGGAAAGGCCCTAAAGATCATCTACTTCCAAATCCCCTGCCATGGGCAGGGACACCTCACACTAAAAGATGACACCCAAGGCTTCATACAGCCTGGCCTTGAACACCACCAGAGATGGATCATTCACAGATTTCCTGGGAAACTCATTCCAGTGCCTCACCACTTTTACAGTAAAAAACTTCCTTATAACCAATCTAAACTTGCTCTGTGTAAGTTTGAAACCATTACCCCCTGTCCTATCACTAGAGTCCTTAAAGAAGAGACCCTCCCCAGCATAGATCCTGGAAGGCTGTTATGAGTTTTCCATTCAGCCTTCTCTTCTCCAGGATGAACAGGCTTTCTCACCCTCTTTTCTTATGGGAGGTGCTCCAGTCCCCTGATCATCCTTGTGGCCCTACTCTGGACTTTTTCCAACAGTTCAACATCCTTTTTATGTTGAGAACCCCAGAACTGGACACTGTAGTCGAAATGAGGTCTCACAAGAGCAGAGTAGAGGGAAGTATAACCTTCCACCTGCTAGTCACGCTCCTTTTGATGCAACCTAGGATAATGTTGGCTTTCCGGGATGCAAGCACACACTGCCGGTCATGTTAAGTTTCTCATTGACCAACACCCCCAAGTGTTTCCTTTGGTAGGGAGCATAAAAACATCATTATTTTCCTAGTAAACCCAGCAAACAGGCATTGTCTCCGATACTCGTCCATTAACTCTTTTACCAGTACCTGAAGAAAAGCACTCATAAAGCAGGAGGACTCTGTAGTGTGGAATTATGTTTAGGTTCACCACTTTAACAATTTTCTAGGTTTTGCAGCCATAAAGTCAGATCAATGCTGAAAATACAAAGAATAGCATGAAGAAGTTAGCTAGATTTGAATTTTTTGTTTATTAAAAAAATTAATCCTTTCCCTGAAAAAACCTGGAGAAGATTGCTAAAGACAAATGTGTGCACAAATACAAAAAACACCAAAAACATGTATGGGGTATTCCCTAGAGTTCTGCGTGGAAAAAACCCAGGGTGTGTCAAATGAAACTCTTAAATAATTGGGCAGTCACGTTCTGAATTTGCCTCATTTTCCAGATGTTCTTCACATAGCCTCAAGATGTTATGCAATCTACAGATCATTACAATTGCCTAGTCCTGAATGAGCAACTGAACTGGGGTCTGCATATGAAAGCAACTATAAAATACCACTTTTCTCATTTTGAGCAGATGAGAAACCAGCACACATGGCATACCTGTTAAGTACCCCAGATTTTCTCTTCAGTACACCTCGCGTAGGACACCTCTGTGTTCTGATAGCCACAACAGTTGTGAACTGAGCGCACAGGTGTCCCCTGGTACTCTTTCAGATCATGAGTATTTAGAGCTAACTAAGTAGTGACGAACCCTGCCCCAAGCAAAGCAGGCTACACCAAACAACTCATCTTCCTTCAGAGAATCCTATTTTCTCATGCACTCCGTCATTTTACTTTCTTTGCTTTCTTAATCCAATAAGTAATTGCCATCATTTATCTCTCCTTACAACATTCTTTTTTTAGCTTTTTATTTTCATCTAATTTACTAACCAGAAGAACCATGACAAGTTTGGGAGGAGGGGCTAATAACAACCTTATGAAGTTTAACCAAGGCAAATGCAAGGTAATTTTTTTGTCCACATTTGGACAAAACTCAAGCATCTGCAAGACAATTAAGAAACAGTTATGATAGTATGTGTCCTGGGTTCAGCAGTAGCAGTCATTTTGCTCCTTCTTAGTAACTGTTGCAGTGCTGTGGTTTTAACATTCAGCCTGGGAACAGCACTGATAAGACCTATGTTTTCAGTTGTTGCTAAGTAATGCTTACACTGACCAAGGACTTTCTGAGTCTCATGATTTGCCAGGGAGGAGAGGAAGCCAGGAGGAAGCAGAGAGAGGAAACTTGACCCAAACTAGCCAAAGGGGTATTCCATAGCACAGCATGTCATGCCCAGTACAGAACTGGGGGCAGTTACACGGAAGGGATAAATTGCTGCTCGGGTCAGGCTGTGCCAAGTGCCAAGCAGCCCTGTGCCAAGAAAGCACATTTCTGAGGAAAGAAAAGTTATTCAGTAAAAAGCTTTTAAAGGCATATTTTTAAATTTGCAGCAGGAAAGCTTTTCTGTGTCAAGAAAATTCTTTTAAAAGCATTGAACAAAATGTCATTTTTTAATGAGCGTAAAGTACCTTTTAATGGCATACAACAAGTCACAGAATCACAGAATCCCAAGGGTTGGAAGGGACCTCAAAAGATCATCTAGTCCAACCCCCCTGCAAGAGCAGGGTAACCTAGAGTACATCACACAGGAACTTGTCCAGGCAGGCCTTGAATATCTCCAACGTAGGAGACTCCACAACCCCCTCTTCCAGTGCTCTGTCACTCTCACTGAGAAGAAGTTTTTCCTGATGTTCACATGGAACCTCCTATGCTCCAGTTTACACCCATTGCCCCTTGTCCTATCACTGGACATCACTGAAAAAAAAACCTAGCTCCATCATCCTGACACTCACACTTTACATATTTGTAAAACATTGATGAGGTCAACCCTCAGTCTCCTCTTCTCCAAGATAAAGAGACCAAGCTTCCTCAGCCTCTCCTCATAAGGCAGATGTTCCACTCCCTTAATCATCTTTGTGGCTCTGCGCTGGACTCTCTCCAGCAGGTCCCTGTCCTTGTTGAACTGAGGGGCCCAGAACTGGACACAATATTCCAGATGCGGCCTCACCAAGGCAGAATAGAGGGGGAGGAGAACCTCTCTTGACCTACTAACCACACCCTTTCTAATGCACTGTAGGATGCCATTGGCCTTCTTGGCCACAAGGGCATATTGCTGGCTCATGGTCATCCTCCTATCCACCAGGACCCCCAGGTCCCTTTCCCCTTCACTACTTTCCAGCAGGTCAACCCCCAACCTGTACTGGTACATGGGGTTGTTCTTCCCCAGACGCAAGACTCTACACTTGCCCTTGTTGAATTTCATTGAAAGTCATTAGGGTTATATACATCAGTACAGCAGACAGCCTCTTTCACGGACACCCCCTTGTTGTGGGGAAAGAGCTTGCGTGCCCTTGTGAAGTTGGGAGTTATGCTGGTGGTGGCTTATGCTTCCAGTAGGGTCTCCCATGCCAGTCAGCTCTCAAATGAAGGGTCAGACAAAGTGTGTCCATGGGCAGATGGGCTCACTAGCCTTCGGGCAACCATCCTAGGAGAAGGACAACTCCAACTTCAAACCCGGGCAGATGGAGCTCGTGTAGCCCTGTAAGGCCATCCATCTAAGAGAAGGATACCCTAATTAAACCTACGACCTGAGGACTTTGCTGTCACCGTCCAAGCTCGCTAGGCCCTGGCAGATAAACCTCAGGTGAAATGGGTGAGGCCAGTTCTGCGCACGCTGTGCCTCACCTAAAATAAATCCACTACGCAGGCCCGAAGGGTTTACCCATACTTGCAAAGCCCTGTAGCGACAGGTGAGGGACGAAACAGCAAGTGTTAAGGTGCACTGGAAGTCGCAGACCCAACCCTGCATGCAGGCGGGTCAGGACATTGGTCGCTCAAGTCTGACCCAGGAGATGACAGTCTTGTTCGGCAGCATCCTGAATGACCAAGCAGCCTTTTTCAAGGACAGCACTGCTTGCTCCATATGGAGAGAGGCCTAGAAAAGGTGGCCTAACCAAAGCTCATCTCCCCCTCCACCTGGTTGGCTAGCCGCAGCCAACGGGCATCTTCTATTGCGGTCAATTAAAAAGAAAGAGACAAAGGCATACACCTGCCTCCAAAGGTGTGTCCAGATTGACACTCGCATGTTGGAACATAAGAACCATGCTTGATACAGTGAACAGTGGGCGTCCTGAGCGCCGTGCTGCGCTAATTGCCCATGAATTGTCACGTCTTAACATCGATATCGCTGCACTCAGTGAAGTTCGCCTTCATGAGGAAGGTAGCTCCAAAGAACATGGTGCTGGCTATACACTCTACTGGTCAGGCAAACCCAAAACTGAAAGTCATCTTTCTGGAGTCAGCTTCATGATTAAAAACTCCATCATCTCTAAACTTGAAAATTTGCCGATAGGTCATTCCGATCGTATTATCTCCTTACGTCTTCCACTACACAATAAGCAACATGTTGTTATTTTCAGCATATATGCTCCAACTCTGCAAGCTGACCCTGCAGAAAAAGAAAACTTCTACTCTGACCTGCGTCACCTCACTCAGAAAGTTCCTAAAGAAGATAAGATCATAATCCTTGGTGACTTCAACGCCTGAGTAGGAAAGAACTTTGAAGCCTGGAAAGGAGTACTAGGTAAGCACGGTGTTGGCAGCTGCAATAACGGTCATCTCTTGCTAGAGTTCTGTGCAGAGCAACAGCTTACCATCACCAACACTATCTTCCAGCAGAAAGACAGCTAGAAGACAACCTGGATGCATCCTCAATCTAAACATTGGCACCTTATTGATTATGTTTTAGTGCGCCAGAGAAATATTCGTGATGTCTGCCCGACCAGAGTGATGCCTAGTGCAGAATGCCAAACAGACCACCGCCTTGTGCGTTGCAAACTTAATTTCCACTTCAAGCCCAAACCTAAGAGGAGTGGCATTCCGAGGAGGAGGCTCAATGTTGATAATCTTCAAATAGCTGCAGTGAGGGACAGCTTTCAGGCTAACCTTCAAACTAGGCTTGAAGACCAACTTACAGATTATTCTCCTGAAGCGCTTTGGCAACATATCAAAAACAGCATCCTGCAGTCCTCCGTAGAATCCATTGGGTTCTCCTCAAAGAAAAACAAAGACTGGTTTGACGATAGCAACCAGGAGGTCCAGGAATTGCTGACAAAAAAGAGATCTGCTCATCAAGCACACCTCGCTCAGCCATTCTGCCGTGTAAGAAAAGCAGCCTTTGGTCTTGCATGTAGCAAACTCCAACAGAAACTTAGAGACATCCAGAACAAGTGGTGGCTCAACCTAGCAGAAAAGACTCAACTATGTGCAGATTTGGGTAACCAGAGAGGATTCTATGAGGCTCTGAAGGCAGTGTATGGACCCACATTCCAGGTTCAAAGCCCCTTACTTAGTGCAGATGGCCAAACGCTTCTTACAGATAAAATCTCCATCCTGAATCGTTGGTCTGAACATTTTCAAACCCTCTTTAGTGCTAATCATGTAGTCCAAGGCGAAGGAATCCAGCACATTCTGCAACATCTGGTGAAAAACAAATTGGATTTAGCCCCTACCATGGGAGAGATTCTTAAAGCCGTACAGCAGGTGAAAACTGGCAAGGCAGCTGGGGTTGACGGAGTCCCACCTGAAATATGGAAGCATGGAGGCCAAGCACTTCATGCTAAATTTCATGAGCTAGTTGTGTGCTGTTGGAAACAAGGCAAAATACCGTCAGACTTTTGTGACTCAATCATTGTCACTCTGTATAAGAAAAAAGGTGTCAAGTCAGACTGCTCAAGCTACCGTGGTATAACTCTGCTCTCCATTGCTGGTAAAATTCTTGCAAGAATACTATTGAACAGACTTGCACCTGCTATCGCAGAAGAACTTCTACCTGAAAGTCAGTGTGGTTTCAGGGCTAATAGAAGTACCACAGACATGGTATTTGTTCTCAGACAATTGCAAGAAAAGTGTAGAGAACAGAATAAGGGGTTATACGTAACTTTCGTTGACCTCACCAAAGCTTTTGACACTGTGAGCAGGAAAGGCTTGTGGCTGATCTTAGAACGATTAGGTTGTCCCCCCAAGTTCCTCAAAATGCTTATTCTGTTACATGAGGATCAGCAAGGCCAAGTCAGGGCCTTGCACTCTCTGAGCCTTTCCCAATAACCAATGGTGTGAAACAAGGTTGCGTTCTCGCACCGACCTTATTCACAATCTTCTTCAGCATGATGCTCCAAAGGGCTAAGCAGACCTCGACGAACAAGACGGCATTTATATTCGATATCTTACCGATGGTAGCCTATTCAATCTAAGGCGACTGAAGGCCCACACTTAGACCCTAAACCATCTTGTCCGGGAACTGTTTTTTGCTGATGATGCCGCCCTTGTTGCCCACACAGAAGCAGCTCTGCAGCGTTTAACATCTCGCTTTGCGGAGGCGGCTGAGGTTTTTGGGCTGGAAGTCAGCTTGAAGAAGACAGTAGTCTTCTACCAACCTACACCGCAAGAAGATTATCGCCATCCCCATATTACCATCGGCGAGTCAGACCTTAAGACAGTTCAGCAGTTCAGCTATCTGGGAAGCATCATTTCCTCGGATGCCACGATCAACAAAGAGATAGACAACATAATAGCAAAGGCATATAGAGCCTTCAGAAAACTCCATAAAAGAGTCTGGTGTAATAAACACCTGAAGAAAAGTACAAAGATCAGTGTCTATAGAGCCATTGTATTGTCTACTCTTTTATATGGGTCTGAATCATGGGTCATCTACCATCAGCACCTGCGACTCCTGGAACGCTTTCATCAGCGCTGCCTCCGTACAATTCTAAACATCCATTGGACTGACTATGTGTCTAATGTCACTGTCCTCGAACAGGCAGGGGTCACCAGCATCGAGGCCATATTGCTGAAATTGCAGCTGCGCTGGGCAGGGCACATCTCTAGAATGAAGGATCACCGCCTCCCCAAGATCGTGTTTTATGGTGAACTTGCCACCGGTAGCCGCAAGAGAGGTGCCCCAAAGAAGAGATATAAGGACTCCCTGAAACAATACCTTAGCCTTGGCCATACTGACTACCATCAGTGGTCCACCTTGTCCTCCAATCGGGAGACTTGGAGGCACACCATACATAATGCCGCTGACTCCTTTGAGAGTTCACGAAGAACTAGTCTCGAGGAGAAAAGACAACGCAGGAAGAATCGCGCCCCACCTGTTCCACCCAAGGAGACCTTCTGCTGTGCTTTTTGTAGCTGGATTTGCCTATCCCACAATGGCCTTCTTAGTCATCAGCGCGCTTGTAGTAAGCGTGGGTAAAGCCCTTCCCAAATCTTCGTTCGCGAAGTCAAGCCATGATGATGACAGCAGACAGCTTACTGGAAAATCGGGAACACTGGCCAACATAATCCCAGCTCTGCTTCACCCAAATACCACGAGTGAAGTGATAAAAAAAATAAACCGAACTACTCATCACTTCCACCAGAGTTATTTTCACTGTAACCCACATATTTTCCCAAAGAAACACCTGTTACAAACATGATGAATACTATGGCTTTCTAAAGTGGGATTCTATCACCAAGGTCAGATCTCCTTCTTCATTTTCCTCACCAGTGGTCATACTTATCCCCAAATCACCAAGACTGATGAATCAAATGTGGTTGAATTGCACATAATGGGTTTGATTTGCAGAAATGGGAAAAAAGCTCACCTACCCTTTAATAGCACTCTGAGGCCTGGGAGAGAAACTGTCTACAAATAATCCAATTCTTTCCAAATGATTCAACCGTTCATAAAGGGAAGGGCACTGGTGAATGCATAGAATCATAGAACACTTAGGGTTGGAAAACACCTTAAGATCATCTAGTTCCAAACCCCCTGCCATGGGCCAGGACACCTTACACTAAACCATCTCACCCAAGGCTCTATCCAACCTGGACTTGAACACTGCCAGGGATGGAGCATTCACAACTTCCCTGGGCAACCCATTCCAGTACCTCACCAACCTGTACAGTAAAGAATTTTCTCATTATATCCAAACTTCCCTTCTTTAAGTCTGAACCCATTACCCCTTCTCCTACCACTACAGTCCCTAATGAAAAGTCCCTACCCAACATCCTTATAGGCCCCCTTCATATTCTAAAAGGTTGCTATGAGGTCTCCATGTAGGCTTGTCTCCTCCAGGCTGCACAGCCACAACATTCTCAGCCTGTCTTCATAAGGGAGGTGCTGCAGTCTCTGTATTGTTGCCCTCCTCTGGACTTGTTTCAACAGTTCCATATCCTTTTTCTGTTGAGGACACCAGAATAGCAAAAAATACTACAAGTGAGGTCTCACGAAACCAGAGTAGACGGGCAGCATCACCTCCTTCGACCTGCTGGTCATGGTCTTTTTTAAGCAGCCCAGGATACGGTTGGCTTTCTGGGCTGCAAGCACACACTGCTGTCTCATGTTCAGTTTCTCGTAAACCAACGTCCCCATATCCTTCTCCACAGGACCACTCTGAATCTTCTCTGCCCAATCTGTAGCTTTGTCTGGGATTGCTCCAAACCAGGTGTAGGAACTTGCACTTGGAATGGTTAAAATTCATAAGGTTGGCATCAGCCCACATCACAAGCATTTGCTCTGCTTGAATGGAAGGCAAGCTTGGACTCCCTGGACACATTCATCAGAACTTTATAGACACATTTTAGTTACAAATACCCACATGAAAAGGAATGAGTTCACTCCAGAAAAATTTCTAATAATAATAAAAAAAATAGACACTGAACTGCATTTTAAGCTATCCTTCTGGGTAATCATTCACTTCAGTTCTCACCTAGTTTACGCTAAACAACTTATAAAAGTAAACACTGGAATATTTTCTTGAAGGCACTATAAGATGAATATAAATGCTTTCTGGGGTAAGCTACACAAATTTCACAGTTTAATAAGTATTGATTTCTCACTATCACATACCAGTGAGTTCGGAGTTGCTCCGTCATGTCTGTTGCAATCAAAACAGTAAATATATATTCAAGGACATGTTTCCGTTTTTTAAAAGAAAGTGATGATTGACTAAGTTATCTGATGTATTTGAATTAAAAAAAAGAAAGGAAAATAAATTTTTTTGCAGTACCAACTTATTTGCTGACCTACACTAAATGCTGTGCAATAAACATTGTAGCAGCACAGGAGAGCTGCATCTTCTGTCCCCAGAGTGGAAACGATCAGGCTGCCAAGTTGCTCCTCTGTGCCTAGAACCAGGAGCTGTGTATTGATCTGGCATGCAGGGTTTCAGGACAGAATACATTCTTTGCTCTTGAACACAGTCATTTCTAAAACATAATTCCATCATTTTCCATTTAGGAACCAAACAAGCTGAGGTTCAGCAGCACCTGATCTACCCAATGCTAAAGATACATACACAACTTCTTCCTTCCTTCCTGTTAAATGAAACCACTAGTGCTAGGAGCACTTGGACATAAGGAATGTCGCTAAAAGTTAATGAACTGTGTATTTAGTTTCCCAAGTAATAAGTGTCTCCCCCCCCCCCCCCCCATCTTGATTGAGTAAAAGCAACTCACTACCTCTAATCTCTCTTTAGTGATGTAAAAAGAAATTAACTAAGATCTTGAATGACCAGGGTCCCATCTGGGAGATCTGCTCTGGCTGCCCCGGCAGTGCACAGCATAGGCATCCAGGAAGAGAGGGGAGGCTGCAGCTCAGAGCAGCGTAGGGAGTGCGTGCACTTGAGGCGAAGGTTCCCAAAGGGTAGGGCTGCACTCAGTGCTCCCTGGTGGAGGTCCTCTTGCAGCCGGTGGCTGAGCTGCGAGATGCTGACAATAGTCTAAAAGATGTCAGGGAAGCTGAGAGGAAGCAGGACTGCATGATCCAGGCCCAAACTGTGCAGGGGCCTCAAGCATCTATTGTAGCTAATGGAGGAAATAAAGAGGCCGTTAACCAAGGAAGCTGGGAATTAGTAACAAAAAAAACAACAAAACCAACAATAAAAGGAGGAAGAGGACAACTAAAAGCAAGGGCCTTCCTCCTAAATTTGATGTCCCCACTGTCCTGGGTTCAGCAGTAGCAGACATTTTTCTCTTTCTTAGTAGCTAGTGCAGTGCTGTGGTTTTGACTTTTGTCCTGGGAACAGTGCTGATAACACCTATGTTTTTAGATACTGCTCAAATGTTTAGACTGACCAAGTACTTTGTGATCCTCATGCTCTGCCAGGGAGGAGGGAAAGCCGGGAGGAAGAAGAGCCAGGACACTTGACCCAAACTGACAAAGGAAGTATTCCATACCACAGCACGTCATGCCCTGGATGTAACTGAGATTTCCAGGAAGGTCTAGATCATTGCGGTGTTGGACTAGGTAATGGAGGTATTGGTCTGGCCCTGTCGCGTGGGGTGGAGTGAGATATCTGTTGAACATGGTGAGGTGTATTTTCTTGTTATTTCCTCCTTTATCATTATTATAATTGTTGGTAGCAATAGTCATTTTTGTTACAACTTAGTTACCTAACTCTTCTTATCTGATCCCATGGGAGATGCATTCGTTTGATTGTCCTCCCCATTCTTCCTTGAGCAGGAGGAGGGAAGGGGGAGGGGTGAGTGTGTGTGAGAGACTGCATGGCTGGCTTTAAACTGAGACACCCCACATAGAAGAGCTTTGCAGTTCTGCAGGTGTGTCCTGGGTTTAGCAGCGGCAGTCTTTTTTTTCTCCTTCTTGGTAGCTGGTGTAGTGATGTGTTTTGACTTTCGGGCCTGGAACAAAGCTGATGAAAATGATGTTTTGGTTTGGCCAGGGACTCTGTGAGTCTCATGCTCTGCCAGGGAGGAGGGGAAGCTGGGAGGAGGCGGAGACAGGACACCTGACCCAAACTGACTAAGGAGGTATTCCATACCACAGCACGCCATGCCCAGGGGGGAAATGGGAGTAGCCGGAAGGACGGGGGGGGCGGCCGGATCGGACTCGTGGTTCGGTGCGTGGTATTGTGCTCCTTTCCTTTGCTATTTTCTCTTATCATTGTTGTCGTTGGTGGTGGCGGTGGTGATTTGTATTGCACATTAGTTGCTAGACTGTTCTTATCTCAGCCCGTGGGAGTTGCATTCTTTCAATTCTCCTCCCCATCCCTCTGGGAGCGGGGAAGGGGGGGCAGCATCTGGGGAAGGGAGGGGGGACTAACTTGGGCCTCGATTGCT